>NC_142871.1:168600000-168772500 GCF_051225735.1 Oryctolagus cuniculus | reverse complement strand
GTTTGGGGGTGGGAGGGCGGGTATGGGGGGAAGAACAGCTATAATCAAAAGTTGTTTTTATGAAATTTATATTTATGAAATAAAAGCTTTCTATAAAAAACGAAGATGATCCAAGTCCTTGGGCCCCTGCACCCATGTGGGAGACCCAGAAGAAGCTCCTGGCTCCTGGTGTCAGCTTGGCGCAGCTCCAGCCATTGCGGCCAATTGGGGAGTGAACCAGCGGATGGAAGACCTCTCTCTCTCTCCCCCCCCCCCCGCTCCCTCTCTTTCTCCACCTCTGCCACTCTGTAACTCTACCTTTCAAATAAATAAATAAATCTTAAAAATATATACATATAATTAAATAAAAAGTACAATCACTTTGAAAAAAGATCATTGTTTCCTGCATGAATTCCTGTCCTAAGGCCCAGCAACTCTGCTATTGAAGCACTTGTCCAAGAAAATGAAAGCATACTTCTACCAAAAAATCTGTACACGTGTGTCTACTATGTTTACTTATAATAGCAAAAAATGGAAACAGCCCAGGTATTCACCCACATGAGAAGGAATAAATAAATTGGCCAAGTTATCCAGTGGCACATCACTGAGTAATAGGAGACAAATGAACTACTGATTTGCACAGTCACGCTGCATGATTCTAAACGCGAGAGTTCTACAACACAAATAATTAACCTGAGGATGGTGGAGGCAGAGGTTGATGGGGCAGCTGGGATCTTCTATCGACGCGGGGTTGCCTTACTGAAGTCTATACTATTCTCAAAACCCGGAGAATGGTATCTGCAAGATTTGCATTTTGTTTTATATAAAAGTTTACCTCAAAAGAGAAGGACTGCCAATAAGCACCAAGGCTTCTTAAGGCTAAACTGTACAGTCTTTGGAGGCTGCCGTTGTGGCACAGTGAGCTGGGCTGCTGCCTGCGACGCCGGCTTCCCATACGAACAACGCTTCATGGCCTGGCTGCTCCAGTTCCGATCCTGCTCCCTGCTAATGCACCTAGGAAAAGCAAGTGCTTGGGCCCCTGCACCCACGTGTGAGACCTGGAAGAAGCTCCTGGCTGCTGGCTTCAGACCGACTGAACTCCGGCCATTGTGACCATCTAGGGAGTGAACCAGAGGATGGAAGATCTCTCTCTCTCTCTCTGTCTCTCTCCCTCTTTCTCTCTGTAGCCCTGACACTTTCAATCAAATAAAATAAATCCTAAAAAAATAGGATAGTCTTTAAATGCATGTAAAGATGCGATGTGGGTTGATGCAGAGATGATAGGTGTTGTTAGGGTGGTAAGCTTTCCATGTCCATTGTGAAATGGATTCAACTCTCATTTCTGTTTGATGTTTGCATAGCAACATGGTGGGGGAAGTCCTCCCGGGTCGTATGTTCCTGATAACTGCATCTTTAGCTTCAAGCTTTCACATGGGTTTGGTTTCTTCTTTATGCTCTCAGCACGTTGCCCAGGTTCCCACAAACAACAGCAGCCTCTGGCCCCTACCCTCGGGCCAGCTGGCCAGCCCAGCAGGCCGGCAGGTGCAGCCACCAAGGAACGACCGCTCACGCATGGCTAGCTGAGGCTCCCAGTGCTAGAAACCTCCCAGCTCACAGTTTATGGAGAGCACATTCATGAAAACACACAGAATGACTGAATTTGGATTAGGAGATAGTTCTTTCCACGCCAAAGTCAAACACAGCTAGAAAAGAAATATGTGCCATGTTTTCATTGATATCTAATTATGAATATTTGAGGAATCTATACGACTCAAGACATCACAATTATGGCTAAGTGCATGAATTTTAAAAAAGTAATTTAAACAATGATTTTAAAATGATTACGACAATTATTAGGAGCCCGTGTTGTGGCATAGAAGCCTGCAATGCTGGCTTCCCATATGGGCACCTGTTCAAGTCCCAGCTGCTCCACGTCCAATCCAGCTCCCTGCTAATACTCCTGGGAAAGCAGCAGAGGATGGCCCAAGTGCCCAATGCCCCTGACTCATGTGAGAGACCCAGAAGAAGTGCCTGGCTCCTGGGTGGGCCTCTCTCAGCCCTGGCCATGTGGCCATCTGGGGAGTGAACCAGTAGATAGAATCAATCTCTCTCTCTCCCTCCCTCCATCCATTTCAAATAAATAAATAAACTAAAAAACAATGATTTTGTATAAAGGGCCTTCTGGGGGTGCTGTCCAGTGAAGGATGTGGAAGCAGCCGAAAGTCTGGTGTGTTTTGCACAGAAGACCTGGTCTAACCACAGAAACCAATCAAACTTAGACAAAGCAATTAGGAAAGAAGTGGCTGCAGAGTTCTGTGGGCAGCCAAGCTCTGCAGGGCTTGTTGGCATGGCGACCCCGTCAGCAGGGCTCCCGTCCAGTGCCAAGAGCTCACTCCCATCACCCAGCATCTTTGCAGTTTCCCAAGCACTTTCAGAGTCAAGTGTTCCCTTGGCTCTCATACAACTGCCCAGAGTGGAATGTGGCTGAACGCGCCCTCCATGTTGCAGAAGAGCCGCGGTCCCAGAGCTGGAGCGGAGCACAGCAGCGCTAAGGGGTGGGTCTCTGGTCTTCTGTTTTCCAGGTGGGTGGGATGGCGTTTTGGGGGTGGTAATGGGGATGTAGGTGCACCCTACTCAGATGCTGCTCAGGGAACACCTGCGGGCTAATCCCCACATCCACCGTGAATGGAAAATATCGTATGCTGAAAATGTCCTGAGCCCACCTAACTCCCCACGCCCATAGCTCAGCCACATAGGGCACGGCAGCAGGCAGCGGGCTCCCCCATGTGACCACGGACCTAGCAGGGGGCTGCACTGCCCGGCATCGCCAGAGAGGATCCCACCGCACAGCACTAGCCCAGGTCCAGGTCCACACTCAGCATTCCAGCCCAGCTTCTACTGAATGCTACCTCTTTCACACCACCAGAAAGTGGGGAAATTGTTAAGCTGAGCCATCAGAAGCCAAGGACCGTCTGCACTGGTGGAGGACGAACACCCAAAGGTTTCGCCTGAAAACTGGCATCGCCACTCAGCACTGGCATCACATCCTTTGCCTTAAAGAGGCTCCCTACACTGAAAAGCGCGAGGCCCCCGGGGAATCTGGATCTGTCTCTGCACTCCCTAAGTAGTCGCCACCCTGATTTTCTAGTGCATGACCCATCCAGTCCCTAACAATGCAAAGCTCAGCCTCTTCCACATGGATACGGTGAGAATGTTCAGTGAGAAACCAACCCCACGACCCACAAGCCCCTAGTGGACCCCATCGGAGCAGTGGGGTCTGCGGGCGGCGACTGTATCTCCTGTGCCCAGGACCTCTCTCCCTCCCCATGAGTGGAAACTGTCAACCTTCAGCTGCTCCTTGCTCTAAGCACTTAACCCACAACCTTAATGGACCCTCTCGCAAGTCCAGGAGAGAGGTGCTCCCCACCCTTATAAATGAAGAACCCAGGACAGGGAGTGGGGAAGTAGGTTATCCAAGGTCACACTGCAAATGAGCAGCAGGGTTGGACTCAGATCCAGAACCCACCCGGAGGCCCGGCCCAGACATGGGTGCTGTGCGGCCACCCCAGGTGACGCCCTGCTGGCAGGTGACGGCCGCAACATACTTGAAGAACTGGGGGTTCTTACACGGCTGGTTGGTGCTCACGCATCTAAAGAAAGGGAAGTTGTGAGACTCGAGGTGCCAGGGTTCCCCTTGCATCGAAATGAATTCCACCGGCTGGCCAGCCTCCCCCACGGCAGAGGCAGGGCCGGGTGGCATGTGGGGCGCAGACTAGAGGGTGGATCTGAGATTCACATCTCAGCTGTGCCACTCAGGTGCCATGCGACCTATTCGATTTCCTCTTTGAACTTCAGTTTCTGGGCATCAAAAAGCAGTTTCTAGGGGCCGGCTCTGCCTCTGCCGTGGAGTCGGAGACAATGGGAGCTGGAGGCGACAGCTCCGGAGAAACGCAGGCCCCTGTTTTGAGACACTGCATGGACGAGCAGTTAGTGGCAGAACCGGAAGGAGAGTCGGAGCAGAAGGAGCAGGCCCTCCCTGCTAAGATTCTCAGACACAAGGGCCGTGGGAATCCTTTCGCCATCTCTGCCCCCACGGTCCCTCCTCCTACCCCATGCTGTGTCTCCTGCAAAGACCAGGAGGGGACAGCTCCTCACAGCGTCCCTGGAAGAGCCAGCGCTGGGTCCCATGAGCCACCCTGGCCAAGAAGATGTTTGTGAACTGGGGGTGAGAGGTGATTGTCTACGCAGATCTCAGCTTCCGGGACAGCTGTGGCCAGGCCTCCACGCAACACGCAGACAAGGAGGGTCCAACATAACAAAGCACCCTGCGTTGGAGATCAGCACCAGAGCCTGTTGCTATCACAGGTCTCCTGGTGCGTGGCTGGGCGTGGCCCGCACAAGCTGGGGGTGTGCTGGGAGGTCCCATGTGGAGTCCAGAGAAGCCAGCTCAGGACCCCTGGCCTGCTGCCTCTGGAGCCGAACGGGGGCTGATGTCAGGCAGGACGGCTGCCCGCTGGCTGGGGAGCTTGCTCCCTGTGGGTGGAGGACGTCACTTTCTTTTATTTTCTTTCTAAACAAAAAATGGTGACTTCTGTGTTACTTGGTCGCTCAACAAGGAAAAAGGAACTATTTCTCTTCTTTATCGTGTGCTGTTTATTTAGTGTACAGAGGTAGAGAAAGTCCAGTGTCTGTGGAAAACCCTGTGTCTAAACTGGAAATTCTGGCTTCTTAAGTAATCTGTTCATGTATTTTTATTTTGGGCTGTGTAGATTTTCTTTTCCTTGATTGTCAAGAGAATGTTTGAGATCGATGAGGTCAGGTGTCTTTTTTTTTTCCCCTAAAAGAATTGCCAAGTGTGACAAAGCAGCAAGATTGAGGTGATTTCTTTCCTCTTTCTTTCTACTTCCTTTCTTATTCTAGAAAATAAAATGTGCTAAGGGAAGCTGACTCCAAGAATTTAAATAGAAAACATGGAGTGAGGTGGTTTCAGACAAAGTTGGTGGATTGGTCAGTAGGAAAGGAAAATTAAGGAATAAAAGAAAATCACATTAAAGTTTTTTAAAAAATCTAAAAATGGCCCTGGACTTTTTAATCCACATTCTCTAGAACGGTCACCAACGATACAGATAAAAATCCTCTATTCATGGGTATTTCAAAAGGTTCATGGGAAATGGAATTAAAAATAAGTTTACTTGGTGCAAAATTTCTTTTAAATCAATGTGCAAATTGTTCATATGCATTTCTGCAAATTTGAGACCTCTCATTTCTGTATTGCACAATTAAAATCAAAAAGTTAATGAGATAACAACAGAAATGACAGGAGCATCCTGAAATTAGCAATACACTTGGAACAGACTAAAATATTCCCCTACTAAAATTGAAGATGGTGGCTGGATGAGTGACTGACATCTCTGAATTAGTCTGATGCTTTAATTTATCTATTCACAAATCATGAGTTAACATAATTTAAGGTGCCTAACTCCTAAGTGACAGATACATAGTTTAGACACAAGAAGAATTAGAAAACTCACCTTCTTAGGGACAGTTTGCTATGAAGAATCAACTCCCTCCCAATGATAAAATTATGGCCAGTATGGCTTTTAAAAACAGTATTGGGCTAGGAGTGAGGAATCTGATTCTGTTTTCACTTCTCCCACCAATTCCACAGCAGCTTTGGCCTTGGACTGCCCAGACTCATGTATTCCCATCTTCAAAAGATACGTTCAACCAAGGTCTCTCACGGAGCCCTGTTCTATTGGCATTTCCATTTTTAACAATATCAGTTTACTTTTTGTTTGCTCTACCATTTATATCCTGTCTGATCGTGTGTCTGATGGGATACAATCCTAAGTGCCGTCCACCTGTTCCTTTGACCACATTTGGGATAATCTCATCAAATGCCCTGTTTTCTGACCTTGGCAAACCACCATGACTGTCCAGGGCTGTGGATGTCAGAGTCTTGCGGCTCCTTTCCAGGCCCTTAGAACCTGGTCCTGCTGGGAACTGTCAGGTTCATCTTGGAGCTCTGACAGCCCTTTCAAGAAACGTGTCAGGTTAATCAGAGAAAACAGCAGATGCCACAGTTCAGCCCCAAAGCCCTTGCCTGCTGTGGCGCTACAGGCACCTTGCACACACATTCTTACTCTGCCAGGGGAGGGGACGCTCTGCCCTCCTCCCACCTGGGATCTAATCTATTTAGTGTTCCTCCACCATATGCTGATTCCTGTGTCAGGTGAGCCACGGTCTAACTCACTACCCCATCCATCCCATGCTGTTTGGCCCCCGCCCAGTGCCCTGATCAGCAGCCGATCGGTGCAGGAGGCCGTGGGGATGGGGGACTTGAGGACCAGTTGAGGAAGCAGCTGGACGTAGACGGCCGCTTCTATCTGGGATTCTTCTTAAAATTCATGTGGAAGCCCCGGCCCCCAACACCTCAGAATGTGGCTCTATTTGATAACGAGGCCCTGAAAGAGGCATTTAGGCAAAAGCGGGGTCACCAGGCTGCGCCTAATCCAGTGTGCCTGGGCTCAGAGAGATTAGGACACAGGTGCACACAGAGGGCAGACCGAGGGCTCGGTGAGAGGGTGGGCTTCGCCGGCCAGAGAGAAGCCAGAGCCGTGTCGACACCTTGATCTGGGACTGGCAGCCTGCAGAAAGTAATTGTGGGGACTACACCTCTGCTCTTAGAGCCGCTGGAATGAGACGACTACATGGACTTTCCAGTGCGCCGGGAGTCTGCCCGGCTCCGCGCACCCGTGAAGACGTTCATTCGCGCAATGTGATGGTGCCGCCCATCACCGGCTGGTTCTCGGGTCTGTTCAGGAACTGGCCGTTCTGCCGTGCTCCTGTTCTGCTATGTTGCCATTCTGTTTTCATAGTCATGGGTGGTGGGCAAGCAACCACTCCCTGGCAATGCTCCAAAGAATTCTTTTTAAAAAACAGATTTATTTATTTACTTGAAAGGCAGAGAGAGAGAGAGAGAGAAAGAGAGACAGAAAACAAAAGAGACAGAGAGAGATAGGGGGAGAGAGAGATCTATCAGCCGGCTCACTCTCAGACAGCCAGAACATCTGGGCCTGGCCCAGGAGCCTGGAACTCCATCTGGGTCTCCACGTGGGTTGCCGGGACCCAAGCCCTTGGGTCATCGTGCACATCAGCAGGGACATAGATCAGGAGAGGAGCTGCGGGACTGGAGCCAGCACTCTGATGGGCTGTTGGCATCACAGCCAGCAGCGTAACCAGCGGAGCCACAGTGCCTGCCCCGAAAGAGCTCTGAGTGAACCCCACCGGAACCAGTGCCTGGGGTATCTGACAGAGCAAAGAGCCTGCAAGTGTGTCCCCTACGAGCACTGGGAGGAGTAAGGAAAACACCTCACCAGCCGCGAAGCCCACACCCCCAGGCCCCAAGACGAGCTGCCAATCACAGACGCCTCCGGAGAAAGAGGATTCTTTTTTTTTCCCCCATTTCTCTCATAAAGCACTAACAGTTGAGACACCATATGTGGAGCCCTTGGCTTCGGAGCGCCACGCTGAGCCAAAGCTGCCTGCTTTCTTCGTGCAGCCCCTCGCGGCCACAGCCAGGGAGCTGCTGAGAGCTGCTGTCATCTCAGATGGCGCCTCTGTCAATGACAGTCTTTGGAGACGGCTTCCACGAGCCTTCGGTCCCGGGAGGCAGGGCAGGTGAGAGAGAGAACGCGAGCTCACATAGCCGCACAGCCCTCTCGCACCGAACAGGGTCTCTCCCAAAATGCAGTCCTTATGGTACCTAGGGCTGAGGTTAGCAATTCGAGAACTGTGTTTGGCGTCCTACAGATCACGATGGTCCATCTCCAGGGTCATCCCATTCGGGGTGTGTTGCATTTAACCAAAGAGGACAGTCCTCTCCCGCCACCTGCACTCGTTGGTTCTGAGCTGTGTTGCTTGCCAGGAGAGTAGGCAGTAAAATGAGTCTCATGCTGTTTATTCCACCTGTATTTCTTGTGTGGCAGAAGCAGAGCCTGGGCTGTGCAGGACTCAGGTGTCTGTCTTCAGTCTCCTTCGCTTGTGATGTCGCCAGCCGAGCCAGTCCCTGCTCAGGGTCACACTCCACCTGGCCTCTCCCTAAGCAGATGTGGTCCCTCCAGTGGGACTCTGGGCACACATAACAATGACCCCAGGAGCAGTGCTTGGCAAAGGAGAGACAAGGAAATCTTCCCGGGAAACGTTGTCTCTGCTGAGATGTGAAAGGGAACAGGAAGGACTTACATGATCTCCAACCTCCGGATGCCGCCGTGAGTGACGTCATCACCCAAGCGGGAGGCACCTCATCGTAGCTGGTTGCATTTGGAAGTCTAAGATCCCCACGTCTCTCCTGACACCACAACATACGAGTGCACAGACACACACACATGCAGGCACACACGTCCCGTGAGTCCATCCCAGTGGGCTCTTCCTCATTGCCAGCAAGTTTATTTTCTGACCCTCACTGGATGGAAAAATCTCTTGAATGTTGGGATTGGTTCCTTTTTCTGAACTTACAAACATTGCTGGCTCAACTTAGCACCACCCATCAGAAGGAAATGGTCCCGAGGTCTGGTTCCAGCCGCCACCGGTGTCCTTGTCAGGAGTGAGCGCAGGTGGCACAGGGAGGGGGGTGGAAGAAAAGCTAAAAAAGGAAAGGTCTAAAAGCCCAAACAGACTAAAAATAATTCCTGAAATTATCTTTAGAGCTGTTTTCACCTACGTTCCCTGCAGACGTACGCCTTGCCCAGAGCTGCTGGAACTGCAACCTCTCTACCGCAGTACAAAATAATAATGATGATGATAATAATAATAATTACTCCCAAGTTGGTTGTTCTCCTGCCCGGCTGCAGTTGATCTCAAGATACAGAGCAAAATTAAAAGGGGCCAAGTTTTCAGAGAAAAACATCGTTTGCTAAGCCCTTTCCTGGGCGTCTGTGACAGAAGGAAGCGATCACACACCTCGGCCCTTCTCAGACTCCAGCCAGCGGCCAGGAAGCAGCAGGTGAATTCCTGAGACCTTGGCGGGAAGCCCATCCGACTTCCCACTTCAGCCGAGGAGAGAGGTGAGACCCGGACGACTGCAGGGCTCTGCTGCCGGCCCTGAGCTAGGATTCGAGCCCTGGTTTTCCTGGCTCCTCGTCCTGGACACGCCGACTCCCAGGGCTCAGAGGGATGGCCCTGCAGCGCTGGAACAGGCACCAGGTGCAGACCTGGCGTGACGGCGCTCTGGCTTCCCGTCCTGCTGTCGGGCAGCTCTGAGCGCTGCGGGGTGTCCTGGTTCTACCCGGTCCCTCTGCCCTGTGCGTGCCGCGCCCTCAGAGTCGCGAAGGCCGAGTCCCCTCCTGTGTCTCTGTCTTTCTTCTTGAGGCACAGCCTGTGCCCGCTGCACAATCCGACACTGGCTTACTGAGTCATTTAAAAATGAAGAATTAGAAAGACCTTTTGATTGCATGTGATGTCGCTGGGAAATTCTGAAGTCAATCTTTTTGGCACGGATTTGGGAAACATTTATCAGCATTTCAAGTACCCATACTTAAAATTTGACTCAGAAGTTCAGCTTTCAGCAAATCACTCCACCATAAATGATTGTACAAGTGAACAAAGTCTATATTCAAGAACATTTTCTATAGCATTGTTTATAATAAAAATAACGGAGCAACTTTTTACATTTATTTGGTAACATTTTGGTAGAGCCATATAATCTCTTATGCAATCATAGGAACACTTGAGCTTAACTAGAAAGATTTTGCCATTTTGTTGTGAACAAAGAGGGCTACACGCATTATACTGGTGTAAAGATGAAACTCACAGGGCGAGTACTGCGGCAGAGTGGTTAAGCCACCACTGGTGACACAGACGTCCCAGACCAGAGTTGGTTTAAGACCCAGCTGCTCCACTTCCAATCCAGCTCCTAGCTAATCCCCCTGGGAAAGCAGAGGAAGATGGCCCAAGTGGTTTGGCCCCCCGCCATTCATGTGGAAGAAAACCTGGGTGGAGCTCCAGGCTCCTGGTTTCAGCCTGGTCCAGCACAGGCCACTGGGGGAGTGAACCAGAGGATGCAAGTTCTCTCTCTCTCTCTCTCAAATAAATAAAGTGGATCTTTGTAAAAAGAAGAAAACGTGTGCGTGCATGTGTGTGTAGTCATCACTTTTTTTTTTTTTTTTTTGACAGGCAGAGTGGACAGTGTGAGAGAGAGAGACAGAGAGAAAGGTCTTCCTTTGCCATTGGTTCACCCTCCAATGGCCACCGCGGCTGGCGCACCGCGCTGATCCGAAGCCAGGAGCCAGATGCTTCTCCTGGTCTCCCATGCGGGTGCAGGGCCCCAGGACCTGGGCCATCCTCCACTGCACTCCTGGGCCACAGCAGAGAACTGGCCTGGAAGAGGGGCAACCGGGACAGAATCCGGTGCCTCGACCGGGACTAGAACCCGGTGTGCCGGCACCGCAAGGCGGAGGATTAGCCTAGTGAGCCGCGGCGCCAGCTTGTCATCACTCTTTCTAGCAATGACTAGGAAGGGCAAGGGGACCCCAGCCGCCTGAGGCAGCAAAGACAAAGACTGATCAGGTCAGCAGGTGCTGGGAGAATTTCTTGAACCGATCAGGGAACCACCCACCACCCTCCCAACCTCTAGCCCACATGCCTTAGTTCCTGCACAGGGATGTTATCACGCAAGACTGGGCCAAGGGCCTTGCTGGACACCCTGTGGCTGCAGCATTTCCTGACCTGCCAGTCTGGTGGCCCTGTCTAAAGAAACTGCATTTGCCTTATCGAGACGTGCACTTGGCTCTGCACCACCACTGCCCTGCCGCTCAAGCAAATATTGACCACGACGCTCCTGCCCCGCGTGCCGACCCTCCACCTACAAGCCTGGGAGCACCCAGCTGACCGAAAGCAAGGGGTGCCCAGGAGTGCCCAGGAGAGCCGAGGCTGCAGGCTGACCCCCAGAGCTCACGTGGGCCCGTGTCCCGAGGAGCCAGCTGCCTTTGCCTCACGGATTCCTGGAGGACACAGGGTGAGCAAGGGAGCCCTCTCCAGGGCTGCAGCTCGGAAGATGTCCAAGCAGGCTGGGCACTGGGTAATGTGTCCACTCTGCACTTCTGGGGACAAGTTCTCAGGCCCTGCCCATCCTTCAGAATCCCTCACCAGCTCTCTGGAACAGGCTCTGGCATCGCCTGCGTTTGGGTCGCCTCGCGTCTCCCCTGCGGGCCCATCTCCATCTCCCCACACAGTACCCACCCCCTGCTCTCTCAGGGTCAGCTCTACGAACTGACACCACAAAAGGACCCCAGCACAATAACACAGCCCTGTCCGTGAATTCCTACCCAGCAGACGCCCAACCAACCCCAGGCCCGGGGGCCTGCCGCCCACCCACCAATGTGCCACTTGCCAGTCCCCGTGGCCTGTGATGGCGATGTAAGGGCCCTCTGTGTTTGCAAAGCCACAGAGCTTCCTGACCAAAATGCCATTGCAGACCTGCAGCCCGAGGCTCTCTCCATGGCGTCTGGCATAAATATTATTTTTGCTGTCATTCCTGCCTCTGTAGGTGGAATCACAGCCAGGAGGCAGAGACAACGAAGCCTCCAGGTGTTGCTGCTCTTAAAAAAATCCTTCAACAAGTAGCTGAGGTCATTTTCAGAGGCAGCTATTAGAGAAGGCTCCTGTGTAGGGGAGCCTTAAAGAGACACTGGCCAGTTTGGCAGCCCCAGGACAAGAGTGACCGCTGTTAGGCTCAGAGAGACCAAGCGCGACGTCCGTGTATCGGATCCAGTGGAGCGGAACACAGTCACTGCTCTGCTCGCTTCCAGCAAATAGAAGGTGAGGCTTAGAATGCAGGCAACACTCAGCTCGCCATGTGCGTCTCTGACCTGCCCCAACCCTGCACGTGGCGAGCACACAGTGAACTGCTTCCTGGCCGCGCCGAGGCCAGACTCCACATTTGGGGAATTCAGTCAAGGTTGCCAGACTCATTAGCAGAAGAGGTAGGTTTCTTTTATTTTGATTTTTTTTTAAATCATTTATTTGAAAGGTAGAGTGACAGAGAGACAGGGAGAGACAGTGTGGTCCTCCACCCACTGATTCACTACCCGGATGGCCACAATGGCCTGGGATGGGCCAGACCAGAGCTAGGGCCTGGAATTCCTGGTCTCCCACACGGGCGGCAGGGAACCAAGTGTTCTGGCCAACTTCTGCTGCCTTCCCAGATGCATTATCAGGGCGACGGGTAGGAAGCAGAGCAGCTGGGACTCCAAGCAGTGCTCACACGAGACGCCGGCACTGCAAGAGGTAGCTTACCCTGTGCCACAACACCGACCCCTAAACCCAGGTTTCTTCAATACCAGACAGACTTTCTATGGGATGAAGATGGAAGAGCTGCAAGCCAGACCCACACAAACTTGCACATGGCCGGGGGTAGTCATTCAAGCACTGGGACTCTCGCCTCATCTGCACCCTGAGAGTCTATCTCTTGGGAAGGTGGTGAGAACTGGAAACGAGGCCTGCGATGTGCTCGGCTTGAACCGGTCACCCCACAATTCTGCAGGTTCTCTCCAGCTTGGTCCTCCCTCGCCGCACAATGGTCTTGCCAAGTGAGCCCCGGAATGTTCTCCTGAGTGCGCCTCATGCCAAGCACGCTGAGGCCTCGCCTACTTTGAAATCAGCATCTCTTTTTCTAAGATTGTTATTTTATTTGAAAAGCAGAGTTAGAGAGAGAGAGAGATGGGGATTGGGGGGTGGCGGGAGAGAGCAGTGTCTTGGTTCACTCCTCAAGTGATCATAATGGTCAGGGTTGAACCAGAACAAACCAGGAGGCAGGAATTCCACCTGGATCTCCCATGTGGGCAGCAGGGGCCCAAGCACTCGGACCTTCTTCTGTTGCTGTCCCAGGCCCGTGGCAGGGAGCTGGGACATTAGTGGATGAGCTGGGACTCTACCAGAGCTTACATTGGATGCTGGTGGAGGCTTAACACACTGAGCCACAACTCCCACCCCACAATCAGCAACTTAAAAACCCTGCTGGGGGCCAGCATTGTGGCATAGCCTCCGCCAGTGATGCCGGCATCCCATGTGGGCGCCAGTTCAAGTCCTGGCTGCTCCACTTCCAATCCAGCTCCCTGCTATGACCTGGGAAAGCAGTAGAAGACGGCCCAAGTGCCTGGGCCCCTGCACCCATGTGCGAGACCTGGAAGAAGCTCCTGGCTCCTGGATTCAGAGCAGCCCAGCCATTTGGGAAGTGAACCTGCAGATGAAAGATCTCTCGATATTTCTCTCTCTCTCCCCCACCCAACCCCGCAACTCTACCTTTCAAATAAATAAATAATTCTCTTTTTAAAAAAAATACAGCCAGACTTTAACCCCCATGAGGGCAGGCACACATTTGATTTCCAGATCCTAATACAAAGCTGGGACACATTGGCGCCATGAAAATCACCGACCCAGTGAGTGAGTGAGCGAGGAAGCATGAGGAGTCCTGCTCCAGGAAAGCAACCCAATGCTTCCAAAACGTGAGTCATCTGGCCTCCTTCCTCTGAACGCGTGAGTGTGTCTATTTGTGAGAGTGTGTGTGTGTGTGTGTGTGTGGGTGAGAGTGTGAGTACGTGTGTGAGTGTGTGGGTGTGAGTGTGTGTGCGTGTGGGGGATGTGAGTGTGTGCGTGTGGGTGTGAGTGTGTGAGTGTGTGTGGGGGGTGTGAATGTGTGTGAGTGTGTGCATGTGGGTGTGAGTGTGTGTGTGAGAGTGTGGGTGTGAGTGTGGGTGTGGGGGTGAGTGTGTATGTGTGTGAGTGTGTGTGTGTACACGTGCATGTGTGTATCGTTTTGGTGGTGGTGCTTGTCTTCCCCAAGCTCTTCTTAGACTTTTCCAATCGAATTCCACTTTGTGAGATTCAATTCTGTCCCTCTTATATACAGATGTTCCTTGGTTTATGACGGCTCATGTCCCAGAAGAGCCATCACATGCTTAGAATATCTGAATTGGAAATGCATTTCATACACCCAACCCACACAACACCCTGGCCTCATCCTATGTTCACCTACAATTGGGCAAAATCATCTACCACCAAACCTCTTTCCTAACAGAGCCGACTCTCTCCTGAACTTAGGGAACACTGCCCGGAAAGGGAGAAGCAGCACGGTCGCGTGGGGCGGCCTGCACACTTTCATAAAAGCTGGAACCATCGCGCTGACCACGGAACTTGAGGCCCTTCTCCATAAGGGAAAAGAGCCTTGGGGAATTAACCCTGCATTAGGTGTAGAAGCAACACTAGCTTCCATCTCCACACCGCACAAACCAAAACCAGTTCCTAATGTTCTTAACCGCATGTGCCAGGGAAACCGTGCCTTTCTCACGAGCTTCTCTCCCAGGAGAGGGTGCAGAAACGAGGCCGGGCCAGCAGAGCGAAGCTGCAGACGGAAGTGGTGGCTGAGCCCCGTGCTCGCTGGCGAATCTTAGTGCCCATGACCTGGGCGAAGCTGGCCTCAGCTGCGACACTCAGCACGCGCCCCTGTGCTCAAGTAAGTCACAGCGGCTTGTTTCTCCACGTAATTTTAAGAACAATCCATGCCCAGGGAAGACTTGGAAAAATTCTGTTTTCTGTCTCATCCCGAACGTCTTTAAAAACAAATCTAAGGCCGGCGCCGCGGCTCACTAGGCTAATCCTCCGCCTTGCAGCCCCGGCACACTGGGTTCTAGTCCTGGTCAGGGCGCCGGATTCTGTCCCGGTTGCTCCTCTTCTTGTCCAGCTCTCTGCTGTGGCCCGGGAGTGCAGTGGAGGATGGCCCAGGTGCTTGGGCCCTGCACCCCATGGGAGACCAGGAGAAGCACCTGGCTCCTGCCTTCGGATCACCGCGGTGCGCTGGCCACAGCACGCTGGCCGCGGCGGCCACTGGAGGGTGAACCAACGGCAAAGGAAGACCTTTCTCTCTGTCTCTCTCTCTCACTGTCCACTCTGCCTGTTAAAAAAAATTTTTTTTTAATTAAAAAAATCTAATTTTGTCTTCCAAATTCCTCGTAGCTAAGCAGCGAGGCGCTCCTGCGGCTAGTGTCTTTACGACGGCAGTTCCTATAGAGGCCCCAGGTTTGAGTAAATGCACATTGTTGCCCATTCACCTAATGGGCCAGACAGTGACTCAGGAGCAGATTACATAAAGACTATTACACGGACTCAGTGTGCTGCTCCTCTGACTCACAGGGCAGCTTGTTTGTGTTGCATTTATGGGCAGAGGTGGTTTTAAAAAAAGCTCTGTGTAGGGCAAGAATTGTGAAAGAATACCAGTCACTGAAAACCTCTGCCAAAGGGGGGTGGCTTTTCCAGAGAGAGGCAATGCTGGAAGTGCCATGAACACCAAACGGCTCTCTAAGCTGCCCGCCTCGGCCTGGCCCTCGCCCCACCCTCGCCCCAGCGCCAGAGCTAATACCAGGCACCCAGAGAAACCGCTGCGTGAGAAGTGGCCCAGCTTCTCCCAGGGCACCCCTAATGCCAGGTCGGCGAGAGTGACAAGAGTGGCAGACTTTATCCTATTTATTCCTGGTTGAGGAGCCAGGATGCCTGGGATGCAAAGGAACTGTCCCGGGCTTTGGTGGGGAATTTCAAAGACACAGTGGCCAGTGCTGTGTTTTTGGAATTGTGGCACAGCACACATCACATACACTGCGTCCTCAGGCACGTTCACATCACCAGAACCTCTTCAACTTCCCAAACTGAAACTCAGTGCCCGGTAAGCACTAACTCCCTCTTCCCCCTCCCTCGGCCCCTGGAAAACTCCTCCTGCCTCTGTCTCTACACACTTCCCTGCTCCAGGCGCCTCAAGGGAGTGGAATCAAACAGGATTTGTCGATTTGTTTCCGGCTTGTTTCATTTAGCATCATGCCTTCAAGGTTCATCCACGGAGTGCCTTGTGTCAGAATTCACTTCCTTTCCAAGGCTGTGTAATATTCCACTGTGTGCACGTGCCTTCTTGGTTTATATGTGTCGATGGACTCTTGGGATGTGTGAAGGGAGGGACACTTTTTATCTTTTTTTTCTCAGTGCTTTTATGCAATTACCGGTGTCTGAGCTGTGGGCCGGCGCCATGCAATCCCCTGCCTGCTGGTTACTGGGCCTCAGCTGTGTTTGCACACCACAACCTCCAGACAACATGGGCAGCTCACGTCTGCTCAACCTCCGGCTCTCTCCTAACTGCGAGAGGACGGGCATCACAGGTGTTGACCAGGTGTGTTGGTTCCAGCACGAGGTTAGGGATCTACAAGGGCAGGAAACTTTCCACCCAGCTACAACATGAGGCTGCCGTGTTATCATCAGCTGTGCTCTGCGGTGGGGAAGACAAGGCCATGAGTACTGAGACCCAGGCCCATCCCCACCCCTTCATCAGACGAAGTCACGCTGCGGCAAGCGTCATGTTCACAGAATGTCTGCACACCTGCTACAGTTGCATTTGGAATTTCTTTGTGACTACAGAAATGCCACCCTCCCGTCTTTATTTCCTCCTGGGAATTGGACAATGGGCCAGGAGGTGGGAGCCCGAGCTCAGTTCATCCGGTAATGCCTACCAGAGAAAATCCCTATTCACTCTCGGAACACGTTGCCTGTGCTAACCTTCCTAATGGTAATTTTGTCCTCATAGACTAAAAGTGAAATTAGCATTTGCATTGCATTTCTAAATTAATTAGTGAATGAGGAGACACTCAGCTAAGTAGAGGAAAGGCAGCCCAGGCTTTTTATAAAACTGGGAATGGCTGGAATGGAAGCCCACTGGGTTCTAGCTCACCTCCTCCCCCAGAAGCAGACATCCTTGGAGTGCACCTGCTCGTCGGGAGCAGCATGTCCCTGACAGCCTGCACACTCTCACACTCATGCACACACTCCCACTCTCACACTCATGCACACACTCCCACTCTCACACTCATGCACACACTCCCACTCTCACACTCATGCACACACTCCCACTCTCACACTCATGCACACACTCCCACTCTCACACTCATGCACACACTCCCACTCTCACACTCATGCACACACTCCCACTCTCACACTCATGCACACACTCCCACTCTCACACTCATGCACACACTCCCACTCTCACACAGCACTGGTTTTTTAAGATTTGTAGACTTATCTGAAAGTTGGAGCTACAGAGAGAGAATGAGAGAGAGAGAGAGAGAGAGAGAGATCTTCCATCTGCTGCTTCACTCCCCAATGGCCAGGGCCAGGCTGGGACAAAGCCAGGAGCCAGGAGCTTTTTCCAGGTCCCCCATGTGGGTGCAGGGGCCCAAGTAGTTTCCACTGCTTTCCCGGGTGCATTAGCAGGGTGCTGTATTGGAAGTGGAGCAGCTGGGACTCGAACACACGCATACACACACCCACACATACATACATACCCAGCGATTTTCACTGGGTGCTAATGTGTGCCAGCTTTGCATCAGTGAATCTGGAAATCAAATGTGTTCTTGCCCTTGTGGAGATTAAAGTCTGGCTTTTTCTTTTTTAAGATGTATTTATTTATTTGAAAGGTAGAGTTACAGGGAGGGGGGAATATTGAGAGATCTTTCATCTGCTGGCGTTGTGGAGGAGTGGCTTAACTCGCTGTCTACGATGCCGGCAGGCTGTCGGGAAAGCAGCAGTTTGAGTCCCATCTGCACTGCTTCCAATCCAGCTCCCTGCTAATGCTCCTGGGAAGAACAGCAGAAGTTGGCCCAAGAGGCTGGGCACCTGCCACCTACCTAGAGGACCTAAATGGATTTCTAAGTTCCTGGCTTTGGCTTGGCCCAGCCCTGGCCATTGCAGCCATTTGAGGAGTGGGCCAGTAGATGCAAGATCTCTTTATCCCCATTGCTCTCTCTATGCCAATCTGCCTTTCAAATACATAAAAGAAATCTTAATGTTAAAAAAGAAACCACTGGGGCCGGCGCTGTGGCACAGTGGGTTAACACCCTGGCCTGAAGCACCAGCATCTCATATGGGCGCCAGTTCAAGACCCGACTGCATCACGTCTGATCCAACTCTCTAATGGGGCCTGGGAAAGCTGAAGAAGATGGCCCAAGTCCTTGGATCTCTGTACCCACATTGGAGAGAGACCTAGAAGAAGCTCCTGGCTCCTGGCTTCAGATCGGCGCAGTTCCGGCCGTTGAGGCCAATTGGGGAGTGAACCATCGGATGGAAGACCTCTCTCTTTCTCTCTCTCTCTCTCTCTCTCTCTCTCTCTCTCTCTATCTGCCTCTGCTCTCTCTGTGTAACTCTGACTTTCAAATAAATAAATAAATCTTTTAAAAAAAGAAAAAAGAAGCCACTCTCCCTACTCCCCCAAGTCCAGACATGCCAGTCAGCCCCTCACCCTCTCAAAAAATGCCTGCCCATGCTTCTAAGTTGCTACCCACACTGAAACCTACATAGCCTCCTTGACACATGCGCTTCATTCTTAAATTTACAAATCTTAAAAGTCTGCCCCTCCCAGCAGTGGAGCAGAATGCATTTCGGCCTCTTCGCTGCCAGCCTGAGTCCTCCCACGGCTCCCTGTTCAGTGATGAGTGCCGTCCGCTGCGGGGCACCCAGAAGGGAGCACGGCACAGGGACGACCTCCCGGCAGCTCTGGTGTGGGCCGCAGGCCTGCACGGAGTCCACCCACAGTCGGAGAGCGGGAAGGAGATGGCCTCGATGCTCCAGTCTCCGCCAGGCTCCCTTTGAGAAGGAACCGCATCCTTCTATTCAATTAAGTTCATCGACTGAATTAATTTCAACCGATTTTACGAAATTATGTTCAAAACCTTTAAGCAGTCCTTCTTCCATTTCCGTGTGTGTGTGTGTGTATACGTGTGACATGCATGAACGTGTATAGTGTATGTGTGTGTATGTGTGTATACGTGTGTATGTGTGTGTATACGTGTGACGTGCATGCACGTGTATAGTGTATGTGTGTGTGTACGTGTGACGTGCATGCATGTGTATAGTGTATGTGTGTGTGTGTATACGTGTGTATGTATGTGTGTACGTGATGTGCATGCACGTGTATAGTGTATGTGTGTGTATATGTGTGTATGTGTATACGTGTGACGTGCATGCACGTGTATAGTGTATGTGTGTATGTGTGTATACGTGTATATGTGTGTGTATACGTGTGACTTGCATGCACGTGTATAGTGTATGTGTATGTGTATATGTGTGTATGTGTGTGTATACGTGTGACGTGCATGCACGTGTATAGTGTATGTGTGTGTATACGTGTGTATGTATGTGTATACGTGTGACGTGCATGCACGTGTATAGTGTATGTGTGTATGTGTGTATACGTGTATATGTGTGTGTATACGTGTGACTTGCATGCACGTGTATAGTGTATGTGTGTATGTGTATACGTGTGTATGTATGTGTACGTGACATGCATGCACGTGTATAGTGTATGTGTGTGTATACGTGTATATGTGTGTATACGTGTGACGTGCATGCACGTGTATAGTGTATGTGTGTATACGTGTGTATGTATGTGTATACGTGTGACGTGCATGCACGTGTATAGTGTATGTGTGTATGTGTGTGTATATGTGTGTGTATACGTGTGATGTGCATGCACATGTATAGTGTATGTGTGTGTGTAAGTGTGTGTCTGTGTCTGTATGTATATGTGTGTGTCCATAAGCATCGGGTGGATGAGCATGACTCTTTTTTACAAGGAAAGAAAAAGGAGAGCAGAAATTTTCTAGCTAAGTCAATTTAATAAGAATAAAAAATATACATATAATTATCAATCCTGTTCCATGGTTTCTAGCTTCCTCTGTCAACCACAGATTCTTTTTTCTGTTTTTAAGATTTATTTAATTTATTTTAAAGGCAGAGAGACAAAAAGACTAAGGGAAGCAGACAGAGAGAGAGAGAGAGAGAGAGAGAGATCTTCTACCTGCTGGTTCCCTCCCCAGGTGGCCGTAACAGCTGGGAATGGGCCAGACTGAAGCGAGGAGCCAGGAGCCCCATCCAGGTCTCTGACACGGGTGGCAGGGCCCAGGTACTTGGGCCGTCACCTGCTGCCTCCCCGGGCACATTGTCAGGGAGGTGGATTGGAAGCAGAGCAGCTGCGACTCGAATCAGTGCTCCGATACAGGATATTGGCCTCACAGACACTGGTTTAACCCGCTGTGCCACAATGCCGAGCAGTTTGGGTAGCAAGTAATCAACAATGCTAATAGCTTAGCAGGACAAATACTCATTGGAGGAAATGAGAACTCGATGAAATGAGGAAATGAGAACATCGATGCATTCTGTATCAGACAGTGTGAGTGGTGCTGCCTCCACGTCTCCCTGCCACTGTGCCACAGAGGCACACACACCCCCCAGAGTTAGCCATGCATGGGACCACGGAGAAGCCTTCGTGCCTTTGCCGGCCCCTCACTAGGAGAGCAGGGTGGAGAGAAGAGGAACACAAGGTCTTCCACCCACATTTGGGGCACCGAGGGGGAGAGACTGCCTGACCACAGGAAGGAGGGCAGGCCTGTGGCTCCACCTGGGGCCCTAACCTTCCACTTCTCACAACAGCACTGCCTCCACCACAGGGGCCACAGCCGTGCCTCTGCCTGAGCAAACAGGCCCCACTCTTCAATGAGAACAAGGTAAAGCAGACACACGCAGGTGCTACGTGCTGGTGAAAGCACACTGCGGAAGTCAACTGGAGGAACACAGTCGCGTTTCACAGCCCGCCCTGTGTGAGTGCCCCAGCCTTTCCCACCTTCTTTCTGGAAAACGCGTTTTCTCTTCGAGACTGGGCTGGCTTAACAGGGCCCTCCTCTGAGCTCTCCCTGGAGAGCGCTCCGTATCTGGGGCTCCCAGAGCCCCACTTTTGTGGTGCTGGCTGCGTCTCATTGTGACTGTTTCACTGCACTGCAATCCAGGCTGTTTGGAAATGGCACATCTCCCCTGCTTGCATCCACAGCTCCACGCCTGGTGTTGCGACGCTAAGGAGACAATGCTGCTGAACCCAGGCCTGAGTCAGCCATCGGCATCTATCTGACTTTCAGCAGTGATTCTCAGGTCTCCGACTGGACAGACAGACGCTACAGGCGAGGGAAGAATGAGTTGGGGCTGTGCTTGTTTTCTGCAAATAGCTCATAGTTTTATTGGGAAAACACCACATGGGATAGGATACTATACCAGGCAAGAAAAGGCACAACTGGATGGCAGATTGTGTAAGAACACTTCAAAAATTCAAAGAAAATAGAATAGAAAGATAAGTCTATTTTGGTGCAAAAAAATTTTGAAAGCCAGGCATAAGAGAATTCATGGAAAACATGTGTTATGAAAAAGCTATGTATAAATTTCAAATTTTTCTTAAGGATTTTTTTTAAAGATTTACTTATTTATTTGAAAGGCAGACTTATAGAGGGAGAGAGAGAGCCAGAGAGAGAGAGAGATTGAAAGAGATGGAGAGAGAGAGAGAGAGAGAGGTTTTCCATCTGCTGGTTTACTCCCCAAATGGCCACAATGGCTGGGGCTGAGCTGATCCGAAGCCAGGAGCCAGGAGCGTCCTCCAGGTCTCCCACATGGATGCAGGGTTTGAAACACTTGGGCCATCCTCTGCTGCCTTCCCAGGCATATCAGCAGGAAGCTGGGTTGGAAGTGGAGCAGCTGGGACTCAAATTGGCATCCATATGGGATGCCAGCACCACAGGCAGTGGTTTAACCCACTAGGTCACAGCACCAGTCCCTTAAAGATTTATTTATTTATTTATTTGTAAGAGTGACAGAGAAAGAGGAAAAACAGAGAGAGAGAGAGAGAGAGAGAGAGGGAATATGAATCTTCTACCCACTGGTTCACTCCTCAATTGCCTATAACAAGCCAGGCCAAAGCTGGAAACCAGGAGCTCGTTCAGTTCTCCCACAGGGATAGCAGGGACTCAGGTCTTGGGCAACCATTCACTGCTTTCTCAGGCACGTTTGCCAAGAGCTGGATCTGAAGCAGAGCAGTAAGACCTTGAACCAGTAGCCCGTGTGGGATGCGGAGGTCATGAACAGCAGCTTATCCTGCTGTGTCACAATGCAGGCCCAGATTGCAAAATGTTTTTAGCACCAAAATTAATTTCTCTCTCTCTCTCTCCCCTTCCTCTCCTCTCTCTCTCTTTCTCTCTCTCCTCTCTCTTCTCTTCTCTCTCTCTCTCTCTCCTGCCTCTCCTCTCTCCCCTCGCCCCTCTCGCCCCTCTCGCCCCTCTCTCCCCTCTCTCCTCTCTCTCCTCTCTCTCTTCTCTCTCTCTCCTTTCTCTCTCCTCTCTCTCTCTCTCCCCTCTCTCCTCTCTCTCTCCCCTCTCTCCTCTCTCTCTCTCTCCTTTCTGTCTCCTCTCTCTCTCTCCTCTCTCTCTCCCCCCTCCCTCCCCTTTCTCTCTCCTTTCTCTCTCCTCTCTCCCCCCTCCCTCCCCTTTCTCTCTCCTCTCTCTCTCTCTCTCTCTCCCCTCTCTCCTCTCTCTCCTTTCTCCTCTCTCTCTCCTCTCTCTCTCTCTCCCCTCTCTCCCCTCTCTCCTCTCTCTCCTTTCTCTCTCCTCTCTCTCTCCTCTCTCTCTCTCTGTCTCTCCTCTTGCTCACCGGTTCACCCCTCAAGTGCCCACAACAGCTAGGGGACCACAGCTGAAAGCCAGAAACTCAATCCAAGCTTTCCACAGAGGTGAAAATCATCACCATTGCCTCCCAGGATCTGCACTCTCGGGAGACTGGAAACAGGAACCGAGCTGGGAGTGAAACCCAGGCTCTCTGATGCGGGACCCAGGAGTCCCAAGTGGCCACACTTCTGCCCCCTAAACTTATCTTTCCATTCCATTCCCCACAAACTTCGTAAAGTTCCATTTTATACTTTAGACAACTTTCTGGAGTGACCCAGAAGAGGCAGATAGAGGCGCTACCAGTCAGGGAAGCTTCATGGAAGACAGAGGACTTGGGAATGGGAAACAGAGGCAGGACAGAGAAGGCACAGGGCTGCGCAGTGAATCCACTACCCCGTCTCCAGCATGGACTCCTCAGGGAGGGACGGCATTTATCACTTCACTCCTGCATGCAGAGATAGCTGACCTTGACCCTGGCTTCAGCCCTAAGATCTACCCTTGACCATGGCCTTCAAGGAGCAAGCAGGGTCCCCGAGATAATCCCCTCGTGGTACTACCAATGCCTGCCTCTCTGCTCTCAGGCTTTGGAGCTGGAGAACTTCCCAATGGTGACGTCTCAGAAACTGTGGAAAAAGTAGGCTACAGCTTAAGCAACTGACATATAAGTAACTGGACGAGCACTAACATAACGCCCTCAGGCTGCATATTATCAGATACTTAAGACAAACTTGAAAGAAACTCAACATGGCCTTATTTTTCTACACTCTGTTTTGCATGTGCAGAAAATGCACACCTGGATATAAAATTGTTCTTGCAAACTAATTGCACTTGCAGTTGACTAATTGGAGGGGCAGAGTTCCAGCCGTGCTTGCAATTAGGCCGTGGCTGTTGAAACTCCTGTACTGGGAGCAATGATCCTTTTCAGATAGCACTCACAGTGTTTTGAGTAGGTTATAGGCATCGCAGAGTTACTCTTCCAAGTAGCCTCCCACGCCACTCCCATGTAGCAGATGGCGGACTGAGCAGGGAAAGAGCGCCATCAAACCCATCGCTGTCTTGTGAGGTCTCCAGCTGTGGCCGTGTGCAAAGCAGGAACAGTGAGTCCTCAGGTAGACAGCACCCTTCACTCCTGGGCTTAAAGTCAGACTTATGCCCCCAGGGCCACTAAATAAAGGCCGGCTTCCTTAGAAAGATACATGAGGGGACTTCAGGAAGTCAGAGTGTGTGTTGAGAGGGGGAGTTGGGCGGCATTGTGCTGCAGCAGGCTAAGCCACCGCTTGACACACTGCAGTCCCATATCTGAGCACCAGTTCAAGTCCCAGCTGCCCCACTTCTGATCCAGCTCCCTACCAGTGCACCTGGGAAAGCAGCGGAAGAAGGCCCAAGTGCTTGGGCCCCTGCCACCTGCATGGGAGACCTGGACGGAGTTCTTGGCCCCTGACTTCAGCCTGGTCCAGCTCCAGACCAGGGGCCACTTGGGGAATGAACCAATGGATGGAAATTTCTCCCTCTCCCTCACTCTTGCCTTGGTTCTCACTTGTTCCCTCTTTTTCTCTGCCACTCTGCCCATCAAATCAATAAAAGTATAAAAAGAGCTGGTGGAAAAATAAGTTTGCATTGCTGCTTAAAAGTTGTAAAGTCCATGCAAAGTTTTTTCACGATATACATTTCCCGTGACATTTTAAAGATCCATGTCATGCATGGTTTTCAAAAAGTCTTCCACCAAAATCAATGCATCTTTTAACTCCAGTTCCCACAAACTTTTGGAAGGACCATGGTGTGAGCTCTCCCCGTCAAGCCCAATGTCCTTCTTTTGTCTCATTGCCCACTCCTCCTCATCCTCCGGAAAGCACCCTGGGTTCTGGCCACACAGCTCTGCAAACCAGCCTCCCCTGACGCCCCAGAAGTTGGTCATTGCCAGTCTGGTGTTCCAAGGCAGCACTGTCTGTCCAACATATCATAGCCGAGCTGCACCGCACGTGTTGGCCTTGGCGCTCAGACAATGCACCTGTCCAGGTGCGGAATTGTTTCTCTTGCACCGTTGTATTCTTCCCTGTCCCTAGGAACCAAGCATGTGTGGCAAGACGAGGAGTGGCCCTGCCTCTTCTCCCTTTGATCCCACAGTGGGAGCAGCCAAGGAGACTGCAAGCCTCGTGCTGGAGGGGCTGGGGTCTGAAACGGGGGGAAAGGGGCTCGCAGGCCAGAGGGCGGCACGGGCCAAAATGAGCGGTGCCCTCCCCACCACGTGGGCAGAGTGAGGCAGGACTACACGTCCCAGGAGGCCTCGTTACGCTGTCTCTATCATCCCTACCTACACTAGTGAAATACCCACCAACTGAACGTGGATTTCTGCCCAACAGTGGCTTGGTCCACTTGCTACAAAGTCAGGGTTCATTCTGAAATGTTCTAGCCCGAATCAAAGCAGCACCACTGCTGCCCCAAGTGCCCAGGCTAGCGTGGACACTTCCTCCCCACTCACCTTCTGATGGCCCTTCACATGCCTTCCCAGGGGAGACGGTCTGATTTAGTGGGCGTGCGGGCGTACTGCTGGCGTGAAGCCCAGGAGTGGTGTGGGGACTCGCTGATGCCCCTCACAGTGTCAGACCGGCCACGAGGTGCGAGTCCTGCCATCTCCCCTTTCCTCTTGCATCTCCTCTTCGGACCCTCATCACTTACCCACATCTCCACCTCACCGCCCCGTCACCTCAAAAGCTCCTGAACTTAAGCCAAAAGCCCCAGTTGGTGCCCATTTCACACAAGATAAAGTCCAAGGTCTGCACCTGACATTGGACGACAGCGACCCTCCTGTGTCTCCAGGGTCTCTCTCACATCCTACAAGGCCAGCCCCTCCCAAGGTGCACCAGAAGACACATCCTACAAGCCATGTTCCCTCTCACTTCCTGTGCAGAACCAGAGACGGGGGACACTGAGCCATCCACATACGGCTTGAACACTTGCCCGTGAGATCGCCCTTCCTAGGAAAAGCCCTGCTGGAGAGACCCTGGGCTGTCTGTGTGACTTAAACATTGTCTGGTGAGGAGGAGTTCATGAAAATATGGCTAACTGAAATACAACATGTGTCAAAAGAAATTGTTCCTAGGGGCTGCCTTGTTGCATAGCAGGTTAAGCCACTGCCTGCAAGGCCAACATCCCATAGGACAGCCCATTTCGGTCCCGGCCACTCCACTTTCTATCCAGCTCCCTGTTAATGCCCATGGGAAAATAGGAAAAGATGGGCTAAGTACTTGGGTCCTTGCCACCCATGTAGGAGACCCAGACACAGTTTCAGGCTCCTGAATTTGGCCTGGCCCAGCCCCAACCATTGTGGCCATTTGAGGAATGAACCACTGGATGAAAGAGCTCCCTCATTCTCTCTCTCTCTCTCTCTCTCTCTCTCTCTCTAACTCTGCCTTTTTTAAAAAAATCTTTTTTTTACAAAAAATAGTTCATGGAAAAATGGAATCAAAAACTAAGCTAAAAAAAGATAGTGTTCAATAAAAAATTATAGCATACTGCTTCACACCTATTAGGATGCCTACTACCAAAAAACGGAAATAGAAAATACCAGCGTAGGCAAGGACGTGAGGAAACCGGATCCTTTCCCGTGGGTGGCAGGAAGCTCAAACGGCGCAGCCATTGCAGAAAATAGACAGAGGTTCCTGCTATTTTTGTTAAAGAATAATCATAACTTAAGCAAATTTTTTTAAAAAGTGAAAACTAAAAAAAGAATAAGGCTAAACATAATATTTATGTTTATATACATTTATAATATATGTATGTTATACATAATATGCATATAGATAAAATATGTAGATATTGTACATCCTTTAAAGGCTTAAGAATATCAATAATTTTGCTTTTAATGCTTTACAAAATATGATTTGTTATGATTAAATGGCTACACAAATGAAGAACTACTGTATCTAAAAGAAAAAAAAATCATCACAGGATCTGGCAATCCCACTTCTGAGAATACACCCACAAGACTTGACAGCTGGAAGTTGAAGAGATGTTTCTACACCCATGTTCACAGCAGCAATACTTGTAACACCCAAAAGACGCTGGCAATCTCCAAATGTCCATCAGTGGGTACATGGAGAAGCGAGATGTGATGTATACACAACATGGAATATTATGCAGCCTTGAAAAGGAAGCTAGTTCTGACCCGTTCTACAGCGTGGGTGAACCTTGAAGACATTATGTTAAGAGAAATAAGCCAGACACCAAAGGAAAAGCTCTGACTCCACTTACGGTCAGAGACACACTGAACGGCCTTTGCCAGAGGCTGGGAGAGGACTTCCTGAATGGGTGCCGTTACGATTTGAGACGGCAAACACACTCTGGAGTTGGACAAAGGTGGCTGGTGCCCAACAAAGTGAACGTGCTCAATGTCACTCAAGTCTGCACTTCACGATGGTTACAATGGTGGCTTCTGTGTCATGTAGGCGTTTGTGGAGCGAGCTAACAAATGGAAGATCTCTCTCTCTCTCTCTCTCTCTCTCTCCTCTCTCTCTCTCCTCTCTCTCCTCCTCTCTCTCTCCTCCTCTCTCTCCTCTCTCTCTCTCCTCTCTCTCTCTCCCCCTCTCTCTTTCTGTGTGTGTGTATATGTGTGTGTCCTCCTGTCACTCTGCCCTTCAAGTAAATGAAAATAAATACACATTAAAAAAAATTTGTCTCTTAAAAAAAAAAGCCATGGAGCCAGGGAGTGTCAGAACAACAATGTTGGCCGTGAGTGGGAAAAGAAGAAACATGAGGAGGTAGGGACAGGGAGGTCTGAATAAAGCCCCCCAAACAGAGTAGCGTGGTGGGAAACAGCAGGTGACAGGCGTGAGAACACGCAATGTTCTCACTGTGTTCTCTGAGACCTCAAAGGTCCAACTATTCCAGGTAATAGCCAAGGACCTGGGCTGACCCTGGAAACGGCAGCCTTAGTGGGGCAGAAGCTACTGTCACTGTTGAGGAGGAGGTCAAAGAACTGATAGGCTAGAGGCTGGTGTGGTCACTCACAGGGACACTGGGGACATTCAAGGTGCGGAAGACCTGTGCGTCAGGTGCCGAGAGCCCAAAGGAAACCATCTGTGAAGGAAGACGACTCACTCAGAGCCCTCCACGCATCACGAGAAAAGAGGAGTTCATCCAACACGCTTTTGTGTAGACCTATGCTGTCCAATGTGGTAGCCACCAGCCCTGCGGCAACTATCTAAGTCTGAACTTGAACTAATTATCATTAAGGGAAGCTAAGAGGGCTCAGCCACCAGCTCCGCTTCCAGAGCTTACGAGCCACCTGTGGCCTGTGACTACATACTGGACAGCCCAGGACCAGAACCCTCCCTGCCTGCCAGGAAACAGCGAGACGGCGCGGCCCAGATACTCCTAGAGGGACAGGCGCAAGGAGCTCTTCCAGGCTTCCGTGCGCTGGCACTGCCTCAGCGCCACGGCTTTCCAAGGAAGGGTTGTGGTCAGTTCTTCAGAACAAGACTGCCTGCATGTCTCTTCCTGGGCACAGAGAAGAAGGACCACAGCCAGGTGGGGCCACAGGGCATTCGGCCTGAGAGACTCCTCCTAGGTGAACCCCATCATACAGGAAGTTTGAGTCCTGGGTCCACTCTGGGATGAATGGGAACACTGTTGGGACTCTGCTGCGGACCCCCAGTAGCCTGGGGTGGGCAGGTGACCACGTGATCATTTAGCCTAATGGTTCTCAATGCAGCCTACACCTAAGAACCCTCCAGTGACGCCTGGGCTCCCTCCCGGACCAATGGAATCAGAATCTTGGAGGCAAGGCCAAAACGCAGAGCATGTCAGAGCTCCCTGGGGATGCAGATACGTATGACGGTTCCTGACTTAATGACAGTCCGACTTAGGATTGTCTAACTTTACAACAGTGAGACAGTGACACACATTCAGTGGAAACCACAGATAGGGTATTGGGCTGATCAGCAGTGAGTTAGACAAAGAACTCTAGAGCAGAGACCTTGAAAATCAGAATCCAGCGACCTCCTTGTAGAGTGCAGGAGCCGAGGGGCTGCCCTGGGGAGCTGGTCCACGCTAGAGCTGTGACCGGACCCCCTTTCTCACCTCCCAGCCCCTGAGCTGCCACACAGAGCAGGAGGAGGGTTTGTGCTGCCTTTCCTCGATTTCATTCTATTTTGAGAGTGAGACAGAGAGAGAGAAAGCTCCCGGTCACTGGCTCACTCCCGATGCCTCCAACGGTCGGCACTGGTCTGAGGCCAGGAGCTGGACATCCCATCCGGGTCTCCACGTGGGAGATGCAGCCCAGTGCCTTGGCTATCACCTCTGTCTCCCAGGGTCTTCAGGAAGCTGAGTCAGAGCCAGGGTCAGGTATCCAACCCAAACTCGATGTGAAACAAGGGCGACCTAGCTCGCATCTTAACTGCAGAGCTAAACACCCACCCCCCACAACTCAATTTTAAAAGTAAAATTATGAAGTCTTATGTAGAACCACCCTGCCCATGTGCTTTTAATGCAAATGGCAGTTACCAGTATCTAGGGCCAGGCAGTATGTATGAGCACACGCGTGTGAGCATGTGTGTGTGCTCATTCCAAAGTAAACAAAGCTCAGAGTTTTGGGCCTTGATACCACTGCTCAGTCCTCTGCTCAGACAGTGCAGGGTGATGACAGTGGTCCCTTCCTGCACCTCAGGCCCTGTGGTAAACCCCTCCCTACCACGACCGCACTCAATCCTTGCCGTGGTCCCCCGAGATCGCCACTTGACTACCCACGTCGTGCAGTTCGCAAGATGGCCGGTCAGCAACCCCATGGCCACCCAGCTTCAAAGGGGCAGAGCTGAGCTCCGTCTGCTTTCTGTGAGCCCAAGCTGGGCGTCACCATCACTGGTCACTCAGGAGTCAACCCTAGAAGACCATTTCCTAAAAGCCCTCCGCTAATCCCTGCACATCAGCATAATCTCTCGGTTTGGGAGCCCTCTACTGCACCACAAGTCTTACACCACCACCACCACCCCTTCAAACGCTTCAGACCGCATTTCGCAGGCCCCTCCCCTCCAGTGAGGACCGTCTGCTCTCTGCTCCTCGCAGCCCCACGCTGTAATCCCGTTTCTTGTTTTATGGAACTATTCTGGTAATCAAATTAGATCATCGCCCAGAGAGCCCACAGCCTGACTCGGGCCCAGCCCGCCACGCCGGCCCATTAGCTAGGATGACGGCACGTCCACCCAGCCAACCGTCCTCCACACACCTCGGCCTCCTCCTGCTGTGAGTCCTGGACCCCACAGTGACCACGTGCGTCACAGGAATAAACCCTTCCTGCCAGGCAAACCAAGGCTCCAGTCTGTGCCCACCAAGAACAATTCACCTGGAGAAACTCCCTGCTCTCCCTTGCCATCCCTCAGGTGCAAGTCTAAATATAACCCCAGCATCCGCCAGCTGCATGTTGACAGAACTGGTTTAGTGCGGTCTGGAGAAGCGTGGGGGTGCTCTCTTTAATCATTACACGGCTGTTCTGAACAGAAGGCAGGTTGCACGGAGGACTTCATTTCCATAGGGAAGCAGGGTCCTGCAGCAGCAGAACAGACTTGCTCAATGCAGTCTCTCTGTACCCGGAGGAACCTCCTGCCCCGAGAGCCCTCCAGCAACCAAGGACCATGTTGTACCTCCAAGGACGTCCCCAGAAGGTTTTGCGTTTCAGGTCCTGCAAACGCGAAGTGAATCACTCTCAGGGTCTTGCTAGGCGACTCTGAGCGAATCAACACCTAACGCCTTCCATTTCATTCCTTCATTCCATCATCTTTCCTTGATTCATGCTCTTGTGCACACATGCGTGCACACACACACGCGTGCACACACACACACGCGTGCACACACACACACGAGTGCACACACACACACGAGTGCACACACACACACGCGTGCACACACACACGAGTGCACACACACACACGTGCACACATACACATGCACACCAACACATCCAAATAAACACAAGGTGCCCAAAGTCAGCATCGAGTAAGGAGAACAAGTATCTCACAGAAACACATAGAGGGAGCACACCTGTAGGAGCACAGAGGAGAGACTGAGTCCATCCCAGAAGCCGCTCCCCAGAGACGTGCAATGGGCTGGGTGTTTGCTTGCTTCTCCCCAAATCCATATTCTGGATTCCTAACCCAACGTGATGGTGACAGACAACAGAGCAGTTAAGCAGTTAACAGAGCCATGAGGGTGGAGCCCCCAGTGAATGGGGTTGGCCCCCTTATAAAGGGGACTCCAGAGAGCTCTCCTGCCCTCCTTCCACCATGTAAGGGCCGGGGGAAAAGCAGGCCCTCACCAGCCCTTGGCCACACAGTACCCTGATGGCAACGCCCAGCCTCCAGAGCTGCAAGAAATACATTTCTGTTGCTTATAAACCACACAGTCTATGATACTTGGTTGTAGCAGCCTGAAGGGCTAAGACAGAAGGAAACATCTGAGGTGTGCCTCTTACGGGCAACACACAAGGAAGTTCATTAAAAATCAGTTGAATAAAGGAATGTATCCACAGAGGAGTGATGGGACCAAGGCTAGAGCAATGACAACAACTGTGTCACTAGGTGCAGGGGTAAGGACAGCTTCTTATTAATAAAGCACTAAGACAGAGAAGAATCCTGCAGAAACTCGGCTTGCATGTGCATACTGCTGAGTGAGCCTGTGAAAGGGAGATGGGGGTGGAGGGTGGGTGGGGAGATCAATGGATCAAGGAAGTGTCAAGTGGCAAAAAGTGGGAAGTGGTGTTTGGTCCAGATGCGAAGCACACCTGGATGTCCTGCCTGATGAACGTAGGCGCCCACCTCCCACACTATCTGCAAGTGTTGGTTGAAACACATAGTAAATTTCTTGGCAACCTTGAATTCTCCCAAGCAAGCACATTAACGGGGACTTCGGGTCACCCTAGGAATGTAGCCTTGAGCTGTTAGAAACTTTGTGAGTGTTTTGTTCAAGCATTTATAGGCCAAGGTCAAGGCCAAGTCCAGAAAGGGCTCAGAGGAACCTGGATAGAGTTTGGTCAAGGAGGGGTGTCCACAAGAAGACCCTTCTGAACTCAAAGAGGGTCTCCGGAGGAGAACTGAGGGGTGCCCAGCAGAGAAAGTACCTGCACAACAGCCCAAGACAGAGAGCTTGGGGTGTTTGTGAAGGAGGGGACAACAGCCAATGGGGGAGGCCAGATGTGTGTATCAGGTCACAGAACATGGTTAGCCAGCAGAAGAATTTGGGTTTTGTTCCAGATGATGGGGAGCCAGGTACAGGTGATCAAGTCAATGGTTTGTGACTCTGCCGGTTGTGATGGTGACGTGGCAGGTGGCCTGGGGCAAAGAGCAGTACACCACGTCTACCGCAGTAACTCCAAAAGAAATGACAAAGGTCTGATGGAGGACCATTTCCATGGGCAAGCGGCAACTCAGTTGCATTACTTTCTGAAGTGCATATTTAAGGGACTGCTAACTTGGATGAGTAGAGGGAGAGATACACCTAAGATGACTTGCACTTTTCTCACGGGGTGGATGGAACGGGTGCCCTCATTAAGACAGGAAAGCCAGGAGGAATCTGACTGGAAGGTGATGAACTGCATCTGGTGTGCTGAACCTGACGCTCCAGCTGGAACATCTCGCGACGGCCGTGGGCTGCGTGGTCGCAGGGGAAGGCTGGGAACCAAAAATCCCTCTGCACAAGTGTGTTCGCACTCTAGGATTTAGCCACTCCCAAAGCACATGCCATCTGAGGTCATCTGCACTTTGGTGAGAAGAGAAAATTTTAAGTGAAGACAAGCTCATTCCCAAATTCCCTGGGACGGAACTCTGAGCTCTTGCCCTGTCTTAGCCGCAGTGCACTGTGCCCCCAGGGAGCAGTGGGCTTCCTCTTGTCTGCCTCCTGGCTATTTCTGTGCCATCTCTGTTATCTCTCATGCTCTTAATGATCAAGGACTAACTGACATGAGTAAGCACAGGTGATGGGAAAGGTTGGGAAGGCAGCTGGCTGAGGGGTCTGGCAGCACATCCATAACCTTTCCCTCACCAGCACCTACAGCCGAGCGGGTGACAGACAGATGGCAGCAGGTGTTGACACTGGCCACCCCCAGCCCACCCCTGACCAGCAGAAGCCTCCAGGGGTCAGGGCTCCCGCTTGGAGCCATCTTTCTTTCCAAGGTGCCAGTTGTAAACACGGATGCCACTTCTTGAACATCTGCATCTTGCTGCGCTTGGGTCCAAATACTGGACACCCATCACCCGCCCCACACTGCCCTGGGCGGGGGGTTGACACCCATCACCCACCTCACACTGCCTTGGGTGGGGGGTTGACACCCATCACCCACCTCACACTGCCCAAGCCCTGGGCAGGGGGTTGACACCCATCACCCGCCTTACACTGCCCAAGCCCGGGGTGGGGGGGTTTGACACCCATCACCCGCCTCACACTTCCCCAAGCCCTGGGAGGGGGGGGTTGACACCCATCACCCGCCCCACACTGCCCCAAGCCCTGGGAGGGGGGGTTGACACCCATCACCCGCCTCACACTGCCCCAAGCCCTGGGAGGGGGGGGTTGACACCCATCACCCACTGCCCAAGCCCTGGGCTGGGGGGGTTGACACCCATCACCCACCTCACACTTCCCCAAGCCCTGGGAGGGGGGGGTTGACACCCATCACCCGCCTCACACTGCCCCAAGCCCTGGGCGGGGGGGTTGACACCCATCACCCACTGCCCAAGCCCTGGGAGGGGGGGTTGACACCCATCACCCGCCTCACACTGCCCCAAGCCCTGGGAGGGGGGGTTGACACCCATCACCCGCCTCACACTGCCCCAAGCCCTGGGCTGGGGGGGTTGACACCCATCACCCGCCTCACACTGCCCCAAGCCCTGGGAGGGGGGGTTGACACCCATCACCCGCCTCACACTGCCCCAAGCCCTGGGAGGGGGGGGTTGACACCCATCACCCGCCTCACACTGCCCCAAGCCCTGGGCGGGGGGGTTGACACCCATCACCCACTGCCCAAGCCCTGGGAGGGGGGGTTGACACCCATCACCCGCCTCACACTGCCCCAAGCCCTGGGAGGGGGGGTTGACACCCATCACCCGCCTCACACTGCCCCAAGCCCTGGGCTGGGGGGGTTGACACCCATCACCCGCCTCACACTGCCCCAAGCCCTGGGCTGGGGGGGTTGACACCCATCACCCACTGCCCAAGCCCTGGGCTGGGGGGGTTGACACCCATCACCCACCTCACACTGCCCCAAGCCCTGGGCGGGGGGGGGGAGGGGTGTTGACACCCATTACCCGCCTCACACTGCCCTGGGTGGGGGTTGACATCACTCGCCTTACACTGCCCTGCAGGGGGGGTTGACACCCATCACCCGCCTCACACTGCCCAAGCCCTGGGGGAGGGGGGGGGTGGACCTTCCTTTGACTGAAGAACACATGGAAGCTTCTAGAGATCAAGTAACTTGCCCAGGACCGCACAGCAAGTCTGAGACTTAGATCCCAGTTTAGAGTGACTCCAAGTCCTTATTAACAACCACAGGGGACCACTTCCCTTTGTCTTTGTCCCTTCCCACCTGCCTCCTACCAGGCTCGTTCCTCCCATCCAGCCTGGAACAGGACACGGGACAACAAAGCCTGTGACGCAGCCTTCCACCCACCTACCTAGTTCTGTTGGCTGTTTGGGAGCAGAGTCTAAATTTCTGAAATCTAAATCCACCTGAAGTTTTTTTTAAAAGATTTATCTATTTATTTGAAAGGCAGAGCAACAGAGAGAGGGGGAGAAAGAGAGAGAGAGAGAGATTGAGAGAGAGAGAGAGAGAGAGAGGGTTCACTTCCCAAATGGCCACAACATACAGTGTTGGATAAGGCTGAAACCAGAAACCAACAACTCTATCCAGGTCTCCCATGTGGGTGGCAAGAGAACCAGTACTTGGGCCATCATTTGTGACTTTCCCAGGCATATTAGCAGGACGCTGGATTGGAAGCAGAGTGGTCAGGACTGGAACTGGCAGTTGAGACTCAAACTCAGGACCCATAGCAGCACCACACTGGGCCCCCACCACAAAGGTTTCACCTAGCACCCACCAAGTCTCATTTAAGGTTGGGGCAGTTAAGTCCCAGAGATAGAAACGGAGGCTGGCCCCCTAATGTGAGTTCTACCCTACTCCTTTAGGATAACACCCCAGTTCTTAACCCTTGTTGCCCTGAATGAAGATAGCTTGTCTTGGACTTCTCTGTGTAAGTGTGACCAGGTAACTAAATTCTACCCAGTGGCATTCGAACAGAACTATTGTATGCAAATCTTGGAAAATATGGCATGCAAGGAAGAGGGAGGCCCCTGTCTTGTCTGTTCCTCTTCCCAGCAACTGCAATGCGGACCTGTCAGGAGCTCAGTCACCCAGAGCGGATTATGAAGACTTGTGAGTGGCAGAAGAGAATGCTGGAAGGAGCCTGGGTCTTTGAAGACTTTGGGAATCGCCACCAAAAGCCAGCACTGCCTACCTCCCAACCTCTATGGCGTTGCGGCAAACCTGTTTGTATTTGAGCACTGTTCATTTGACTTCTCTCGCAGTTATAACTAATGTTATCCTTACCTGATGTAAGAAATGACATTGTGGAATCCATAACCAAATCAGAAATTGAATCAGTAATAAAGACCCTTCCAACAAAGAAAAACCCAGGACTGGATGGATTCATTGCTGAATTCTACCAGACATTTAAAGAACTAACTACAATTCTTCTCAAACTATTCAAAATAATTGAAAGAGAGGGAATCCTCCCAAATTCTTTCTATGAAGCCAGCATCACCTTAATTCCTAAACCCGAAAAATATATAGCAGAGAAAGAGAATTACAGACCAATTTCCCTGATGAACATAGACGCAAAAAATCCTCAATAAAATTCTGGCCAATAGAATCCAAGTGCACATCAGAAAGACCATCCACCCAGACCAAGTGGGATTTATCTCTGGTATGCAGGGATGGTTCAACATTCGCAAATCAATCAATGTGATACACCACATTAACAGACTGCAGAAGAAAAACCATATGATTATCTCAAAAGATGCAGAGAAAGCACTTGATAAAATACAGAACCCCTTCATGATGAAAACTCTAAGCAAACTGGGTACAGAAGGAACATTCCTCAACACAGTCAAGGTAATTTATGACAAATCCATGGCCAGCATCACACTGAATGGGGAAAAGTTGGAAGCATTTCCACTGAGATCTGGCACCAGACAGGGATGCTCTCACCACTGCTATTCAATATAGTTCTGGAAGTTTTAGCCAGAGTCATTAGGCAAGAAAAAGAAATTAAAGGGATACAAATTGGGAAGGAAGAAGTCAAACTATCCCTCTTTGCAGACAAGGGGAAACAAAGAACTCCACTAAGAAACTATTGGAACTCAGAGAAGAGTTTGGTAAAGTAACAGGATATAAAATCAATACACAAAAATCAACAGCCTTTGTATACACAGGCAATGCCATGGCTGAGAAAGAACTTCTAAGATCAATCCCATTCACAATAATTACAAAAACAATCAAATATCTTGGAGTAAACTTAACCAAGGATATCAAAGATCTCTAAGATGAGAATTACAAAATCTTAAAGAAATAGAAGAGGATACCAAAAAATGGAAAAATCTTCCATGCTCATGGATTGGAAGAATCAATATCATCAAAATGTCCATTCTCCCAAAAGCAATTTATAGATTCAATGCGATACCAATCAAAATACCAAAGACATTCTTCTCAGATCTGGAAAAAATGGTGCTGAAATTCATGTGGAGGCACAGCAGACCTCGAATAGCTCAAGCAATTTTGTACAACAAAAACAAAGCCGGAGGCATCTCAATACCAGATTTCAGGACATACTACAGGGCAGTTGTAATCAAAACAGCATGGTACTGGTACAGAAACAGATGGATAGACCAATGGAACAGAATAGAAACACCAGAAATCAATCCAAACATCTACAGCCAACTTATATTTGATCAAGGATATAAAACCAATTCCTGGAGCAAGAAGAGTATTCAACAAATGGTGCTGGGAAAACTGGATTTCCACATGCAGAAGTATGAAGCAAGACCCCTACCTTACACCTTACACAAAAATCCATTCAACATGGATTAAAGATCTAAATCTATGACCTGACATCATCAAATTATTAGAGAACATCTGAGAAACCCTGCAAGATATAGCCACAGGCAAAGAGTTCTTGGAAAAGACCCCAGAGGCACAGGCAGTCAAAGCCAAAATTAACAAGTGAAATTGCATCAAATTGAGAAGTTTCTGTACTACAAAAGAAACAGTAAGGAAAGTGAAAAGGCAACCAACAGAATGGGAGAAAATATTTGCAAATTATGCAACTGATAGAGGATTTATAACTAGAATCTATAAAGAGATCAAGAAACTCCACAACAACAAAACAAACAACCCACTTAAAAGGTGGGCCAAGGACCTAAACAGACATTTTTCAAAAGAGGAAATCCAAACAGCCAATAGACATATGAAAAACTTTTCAGGATCCCTAGCAATCAGGGAAATGCAAATCAAAACCACAATGAGGTTTCACTTCACCCCAGTAAGAATGACTCACATACAGAAATCAACTAACAACAGATTCTGGTGAGGATGTGGGGGAAAAGGCACACTAACCTACTGTTGGTGGGAATGCAAACTGGTAAAGCCACTATTGAAGACAGTTTGGAGATTCCTCAGAAATCTGAATATAACCCTACCACACAACCCAGCCATCTCACTCCTCGGAATTTACCCAAGGGAAATTATATTGGCAAATAAGAGAAGGAGGATATGTACAATTTGGGACGTGCTCAAGCTGACTGGCCCCAAATAGTAGAGTTAGAAATGTGCCAGGGGATTCCAATTCAATCCCAACAAGGTGGCATGTACCAATGCCATCTCACTATTCCAAGTGATCAATTTCAGTTCACAACTGATCATACTGATAGATCTAAGAGTCAAAGGGATCACACAAACAAGACTAGTGTCTGCTAATAATAACTGATAGAATAAAAAAGGGAGAGAACAATCCAACATGGGAAGCGGGATACACGGCAGATTCATAGAATGGCAGATGTTCTAAACAGCACTCTGGCCTCAGAATCAGCCCTTAACGCATTCAGATCTGGCTGAAGAGCCCATGAGAGTATTTCAGGCATGGAAAGCCAAGACATTCTGACAAAAAAAAAGAAGACCTAAATGAAAGATCTCTGCAAGTGAGATCCCAGTAGAAAGAATGGGCCATCAAAGAAGGAGGTACCTTTCTCTGAAGGGAGGAGTAAACCTCCACTTTGACTATGACCTTGTCTAAATAAGATCAAAGTCAGCGAACTCAAAAGGCTTCCATAGCCTTGGCAACTCATGACAAGAGCCTAGGGAGATTACTGACACCTTGAGTACTCTTGATAAACAAGAATGTCAATTGTTAAGTCAACAACAGGAGTCACGGTGCACTTACTCCTCGTGTAGGATCTCTGTCCTTAATGTGTTGTCCAATGTGAAGTAATGCTATAACTAGTACTCAAACAGTACTCTATAATTTGTGTTTCTGTGTGGGTGCAAACTGTTGAAATCTTTACTTAATATATACTAAATTGCTCTCCTGTATATAAAGAGAATTGAAAATGAATCTTGATGTGAATGGAAGGGGAGAGGGAGCGGGAGATGGGAGGATTGCGGATGGGAGGGAAGTTATGGGGGTGGGGAAGCCACTATAATCCATAAGCTGTACTTTGGAAAATTATATTTGCTAAATAAAAGTTAAAAAAATAAATAAAATTATTTTGAGCAGAATGATAAAAAAAAGAGCTATCTGCACCTCAATGTTTATTGCAGCTCAATTCACAATGGCTAAGACATGGAATCAATCTAAAGCCCATCAACAGAAGACTGGATAAAGAAATTATGGGATATGTACTCTATGGAATACTACACAGCGGTAAAAAAAGAAAAATCCAGTAATTTGCAACAAAATGGAGGAATCTGGAAAACATCATGCTTGATGTTAAATAAGCCAGTCCCAAAGGGACAAATATCATATGTTCTCCCTGATTGGTGACAACTGAGCACCTAAAAGGAAACCTGTAGAAGTGGAACTGACACCATGAGAAGCAATGTCTTGATCAGCCCTTGTCCTGACTGTTGAGGAACAGCTTACCATTTTATTCATTTTAGTACTTTTTTCTACTTAATACCATTGGTTGAACTGTTAATTAACACACAATTATTCTTAGGTGTTAAAATCCAACTGAAAATTGACCCCTATTAAAAATAAGAGTGGGAATAAGAGAGGGAGGAGATATACAGTCCAGTGCACGCTGATCATAAAGATAAGATTAAGTGTCAAAGTGATCATATAAATAAGAACAGTGTCTGCTAATACTAATTGATAGAATTAAAAAGGAGAGAACGATCCAACATGGGAAGCGGGATACACAGCAGACTCAAAGAATGACAAATGCCCTAAACAGCACTCTGGCCTCAGAATCAGCCCTTAAGGCATTCAGATCTGGCTAAAAAGCCCATGAGAGAATTTCACGCATGGAAAGCCAAGACACTCTGGCAAAAAAAAAAAAAAAGACCGAAATGAAAGATTTCTGTGAGTGAGATCCCAGTGGAAAGAAGGGGCCATCAAAGAAGGGGGTACTTTTCTCTGAAAGGAGCTGAGAACTTCCACTTTGATTATGGCCTTGTCTAAATAAGGTTGGAGTTTGGAACTCAAGAGGCTTCCAGAGCCTTGGCAGCTCATGACAAGAGCCTCGGGTGATTACTGACACCATAAACAGGAGTGTCAATTGCTGAATCAACAACAGGAGTCACTGTGCACTTACTCCTCATGTAGGATCTCTGTCCTTAATGTTTATACTATGTGAATTAACGATAAAACTAATCTTCAAACAGTTCTTTATACTTTGTGTGTGGGTGCAAAGTGTTGAAATCTTTACTTAATATAGAGTTGATCTTCTGTATATAAAATAATTAAAAATGAGTCTTAATGAAAAATGGGATGTCAAAAAAAGAGAAAAATGAGAAAGGAGAAGGAGTAGGAAATGGGATGGTTTGTGGGTGGGAGGGTGGTTATGGGGGGAAGAACCGCTGTAATCCAAAAGTTGTACTTACGGAATTTATATTTATTAAATAAAAGTTTTATATTAAAAAAAAGAAGAAATGACATTATGGAGAAGCCACAGCCTTTTCTCTAATTTTTCTTTAAATTTAAATTATTTTTCTCTAAATTAAACATTTGTCACCTACTGAGTACCTCACGCTGATTCTCTTAAAACAGCAAAAGCTGCCTATGCATCGGGGAACACAATACCCGCCCCCCGACACCGCCGTTGCTCTATCACGGGGGAAATGACCAGAACAGGAAGTAGTCATTTTTGAAGCTGAACAAAGGGCCCAGTCCCAATCATTTGTGCCCTGATTGCTCATGGCCTGTTAATGGCTTTTGTTCTACATTTTAGATAACAACCACGCTCCGTTGGTCTTCTGGCCCGCACGCCGTCCAGAACCTCTACAGGCCATGAAATCGCTCTCCCTGTTCAGACAGCAGGGGCTGGTTGCCTAGTGGACACCCTGACCAATGGAACAACCCCTTGTCGTGTTCTAGAATCTTCATGCCTCAGGGCACTGACTCTACTTGTCACCTTTCTCCTCTCTGTTGACTGCTCCGAGGCAGAGCAGAACAGGGGCAGGATTCTGGACAGCGCTGGCTGGACAGGGCCCCAGCTTACCCTCCAGGCAACGACGCAAACTGTTCCGACACAGACCCTCTCTGACCATGCCAGGCTCTTTTCAAGTCATCCATCTCCTGTGGCTACAATCTCACATGGAAGTCAGTCATTCTGCAGGTGCCTTTGGCATTAATTGTCTATGGTGTTCTCCAGACTGGCCTAGGGTCTTAGAAGACATGGCAGGAAACTACAAAGTGGTCCCCCGACAAGAGCCAAGAGCCTTTCCTGAGGATTTTATGCAAAGCACAGAATTTTACATTTAAAATATGTATTTAGTTGTGTTAGACCAGAAATCAGAGTCAGAAATGAGACAGCTGTTTAAACTAAAATGCAGCAATAATAAGGCTCCGCGCCCACGTCCTTGTAGACCAAGGCTCTCCGCTGAAGACTCATGGCCACACTGAGATTACTAAGGGTGCTCAGATTACTAAGGGTGCTCCAGACTCCTGTAATACAGTTCACAGCAAACTGCCTGTTCTGAAAGGAGAAGTTGAGGCAGCGTAGTGGGAAAGGCACGAGATTTGGCATGACCATGTAGATGTAATTTCAGCTCCGCCCGTTACACAGCCAGCAACCCAGGCCAAGCCGCTTGCTTTCCGAATCTTCCCCTGCAGAAGGGAGGTAGGAATGTGGACTGCAGGTGCTGCTCAGAGTTGCACAGCATGGGGGGGGTGGGGGGGCTAGCACAGCGCTGGACAGGTAGAGGCTGCTCGGCAAGCCTAAGCCGAGGCTGAAGCTAGACTTGATGCTGCCGTGGGTACTGAGAAAACGCCGCATCAGTGGTTAACCATACGATCATGGTCATTTTAAAATGTACTGTTCGTGAGCGAAACAGACGTCTTTTCGTTTGGTTACTATTTACAGCCCTTGCCCAGATGCCTGCTAAACGAGGGCTCCTTTATCTGTTACTTGTTGAGCTTTTTGATTAGTGGAGCATTACGCCTTTGATTATAATGTAAATTAAAAATACATTATTGGAAAAAGTAGAGAGAGGAAGGGAGGGAGGAAAGAAGAGAGGGAGGAAGAGAAGTATCAGCATGGTTTTAGAATTGTATGTATGAACTACATTTAATACGTTCTCTGCATTAATTAAAAATTAGTTAACCTTGTGCTCTAAAAATTCAAATGAAAGAATGCAACCTGGCACTGAATGCAGATGAAGTCATACAGTTCATGGGTAGAGTTTCTAAATGAAGTTAGCACCCAATAACAATAAACATTCATTCAACACTTGCTATGTGCCAGACACTTTCTAAGAGTAATCCTATCTGATCCTAACAATTACCGCTGGTAAGGTTTGGTATCCCCATTGGGTACAGATCTAGAACAAGCAATGGCTGCACCAAAGATGAGCATTTAAAAGCCAGAGTGCTTGACTCCAGGAGGCAGCGAGACCCAGCCCCTGGACAAGGGCTAGAATCAGCTGCCCCTGGGGGTCACCTTTGTGTGAGTCCTGCAGGATAAGTGTCAGAGGGGCTCAGGTGTCAGACAGCACAAATGGTAATGTATTCGATAAGAGGGAAACTTGCAAGGTGTTTAGGAAAGAGAATGGAAGAGAAGGGGCCAGCTTTGTGAAGGGAAAGCAGACAATGGGGAGCACTAGGGAATCCAGATAAAGATGAGTAGGAATTCTTCATTGTAAACCCACTCTGGTCCCAGCCTTCAATTTCAGACTACAAGATCTGAGTCAATACCCCTTGCAGGCTTTGGCAAAGGCACTGGCTTTTGCATCCATGAAACCCAAGGCATTTTGTGCAATTTTCTCATGTGTGTGCATTTTCATAAGGACACAGTTCCCCGTGTTCCTCAGATCCCCACGAGAGCTGTGAGCTGAAAGATTAAGAGCTCTGCCCCCGACCTCCCTGCTGAGAGCCAGGTGGCACCTCCACGGGGAGGCAGCTCGACTTGGAGCCCACTCTCCACTGGCTGAGCCGCTTCTGCCTCCAAGGAGCCCTGGGAACAAGGCTGCAGCGCAGTCCTTGATTGCTGGTTGCCTAGGGATGGGGTACGACGCCCCTTGCACAGGCTGTGAGCAGGGAAGCTGTGTTCCCTCCTGGAGACCTCCCCAGGAACAGGCAGGGAAACTTAGAATCGGACTTACCAGCAACAAAGTCACACCTCAGCGTTCCCAACGCAGTCGTCCCCCACCGCCGGGCTGGTGCTCAGTGAGAGCAGAACCGAGGCTCGAAGACGAAGCAGGTCTTCCGGCCCCTGACCTTGAGACGCTCCCTCTCAGTCTGCAGGCCCCTCTGCCCAGCCACCCTGGCCTTTCTGCAGACTCCTTCCAGCGCATCTCAGCCCCCACGTGCTGGCTCACCTCGCCAGGGTGGGCCAAGCCGCCCGGCTGCCCCTGTGCACACGGCTATCCGGATTATCTCCCGCTGTGCGGTGATGCCACAGTCAGCAGGAAGCAGCCCCTGTGTGCCATAAAATCAGCTCCCTGAGCCACAGGTGGCCTTTTCGTCCTTTTTTGTGCCTTTTTGAGAGAGAATGGAATGGGCTAGGATGGAATAGACTGACACATACGTGACATTTGTGGCAGTGACTCCTTGAAACATCTGTCTCCGTCCATAAACATGGGTGAGGGTGGGAGTGTAGGATGGCAATTTAAAGTGTGCGTCTCGGGTAGAAAACAACTCTGAAAGATCTGTATAGGGCCACTGCGGGGCTCATGCATGTTGTCGACGGGCTTCTGAAGAGCTGTGAAGTCAGAAGGGAAACCAAACCAAAACCAGAGGGGATGGAGGACTGGGGTTCAGGTGCTGAACGTGCCTGGCCCAAGCCGACTTCCATCATCTCGGAGCGCTTTTCCCTGTGTGCAAAATGAAGATAGAGAGGCTCGCTCTGCCACCTGGAAGGATTACTGTGTGGTTCAGCTGGGATCCTGTGACCTGGGATCTGCTGGCCTGGGATCCTGTGACCTGGGATCCTGTGACCTGAGATCCTGTGACCTGGGATCCTGTGACCTGAGATCCTGTGACTTGGGATCCTGTGACCTGGGATCCTGTGACCTGAGATCCTGTGACTTGGGATCCTGTGACCTGGGATCCTGTGACCTGGGATCTGCTGGCCTGGGATCCTGTGACCTGGGATCTGCTGGCCTGGGATCCTGTGACCTGAGATCCTGTGACCTGGGATCCTGTGACCTCGGATCCTATAACCTGAGATCCTGTGACCTGGGATCCTATAACCTGAGATCCTGTGACCTGGGATCCTGTGACCTGAGATCCTGTGACCTGGGATCCTGTGACCTCGGATCCTATAACCTGAGATCCTGCTGGCCTGGGATCCTGTGACCTGAGAGCCTGTGACCTGGGATCCTGCTGGCCCGGGATCCTGTGACCTGAGAGCCTGTGACCTGGGATCCTGGGATCCTATGACCTGAGATCCTATGACCTGGGATCCTGTAACCTGGGTGTGGGGAGCAACTCGGACTAGATTAAGTTACTGGAATTAAGACTTATTCTATGCATCTGCTCTCCCACAATATGGTGCTGAGAAGGGAGAAACAGCCTCTACACAGCTGCCTCCAGTTCAACCAATAAACTGTAGGACTTGCTCCTGATTGGAGGAGAGCAGCGTACTCGGCGTTGTGGGTAGCAGAGTTGGGATTGGTGGAAAAGGACTATAAAGGAGGAGAGAGACAACATGCACCAGGAACATCTAAGGGGAACATCCATCTGAAGGAACACCTGTGCAGCCCCCGAGAGAGCCGGCCGGCGGTGTGCCACTCCCCCGCGGAAGTGGGAGAAGTGGCAGGGAGAACCGCCCTTCCACGGAGGTGGAAGGGACAGTAGCCAACCCGGGAAGAACCAGCATCAAACCCAGGGAGGGCCGAGCAGACGAAAGAACAGCGCAGGGTCCTGTGTCGTTCCTCCACGAAGACGGGGAGCGACATAATGGTGCCGTGACTCGGATATGAAGCCTAGGCAGGGCTTAGTGTCGTTCCCCCATGAAGAGGGGGAGCGACACCTGGGATCCTGTAACCTGGGATCCTGTGACCTGGGATCCTGTGACCTGGGATCCTGCCGGCCAAACGCAGGGTGCATAGAAGGACAAGGCTGAGGCGAGGCTCTGTGAAATTCTCATTCAGTGCGAAGCTCAGGCCAGGAAGGTAGGAGCCGAATCGCGGGGCTGTACCACAGGCACTGAGGGCATGCAGCATGATCCACTCGTCCAGTCACCTCCCAGTTTCCCGCGAGGGAACTAGAGCCACCCAGCTACTGCCGCAGGACTCCTCCTTCTGCAGTGACTCCAACCAGCACAAGCAAAAGCAGTCTCCGTTGGTCTTGTTTGAAGAGCCATTGGCCTGAGGGCTGGTGTCTGATGGCACCTGAACACGTAAGCTGTCCCGGTCCCGTGGCTCATCCTCCCCTTGCAGAGTCCCAGGAAATCCAAGCGATCTCTTCATCGTGGACAAGCGTGTGCCTCTTCCTGGGACGGACATTTCCATCTTGCGGCACGCTGCTGTAAAACGTTGCTTCTAATGTCTTCTTGCATGAGCCAAGACTGAAGAATGAAGAAATGCTTCTAAGTGACAAGGAGGGAAAGAAGCAGAGGGCGAAGGCTGTGAGGAAGGGCTCTTGCAGCTCAAGCCCACGTCAGTGGACACAAGAAAAGCCAACATGTAGATCTCAGTGTTAGGTGTGCCGCTACAGGACAGAAGAAAAGCCCGTTCCTTCCCCCTTTGCTGACTGTTAATGGACCCATAACAATCATATAAGAAAGCTAATTCCCAAGAACAATGTCACCAGTGTAAAGTCCATTTTTCCCAACTTGTTCCTCACACTGAACACCCAGGTAGATACACACAAACAGAGACACACTGTCATTCTGCAGCCCCTATTTTTTTAGCAGTCAATACAGCCGAGCTTTCTCCAGGATCAAATAAAGATCTAGAACACTGGTGTTAGGAGCTGTAATCTGTCACATGGAACACCGGTGTTAGGAGCTGTAATCTGTCACATGGAACACCGGTGTTAGGAGCTGTAATCTGTCACATAGAACACTGGTGTTAGGAGCTGTAATCTGTCACATGGAACACTGGTGTTAGGAGCTGTAATCTGTCACATGGAACACTGGTGTTAGGAGCTGTAATCTGTCACATGGAACACTGGTGTTAGGAGCTGTATTCTGTCACATGGAACACTGGTGTTAGGAGCTGTATTCTGTCACATAGAACACTGGTGTTAGGAGCTGTAATCTGTCACATAGAACACTGGTGTTAGGAGCTGTAATCTGTCACATAGAACACTGGTGTTAGGAGCTGTAATCTGTCACATGGAACACCGGTGTTAGGAGCTGTATTCTGTCACATGGAACACTGGTGTTAGGAGCTGTAATCTGTCACATAGAACACTGGTGTTAGGAGCTGTAATCTGTCACATGGAACACTGGTGTTAGGAGCTGTAATCTGTCACATGGAACACTGGTGTTAGGAGCTGTAATCTGTCACATGGAACACTGGTGTTAGGAGCTGTAATCTGTCACATAGAACACTGGTGTTAGGAGCTGTAATCTGTCACATGGAACACTGGTGTTAGGAGCTGTAATCTGTCACATAGAACACTGGTGTTAGGAGCTGTAATCTGTCACATAGAACACTGGTGTTAGGAGCTGTATTCTGTCACACAGATGGAGGAGGCACAAAGTTTATTGGTGAACTTCAGGGAAGGACATTGAAGTTTCCGAATCCTTGCTTCCATAAACAGTGCCAGGGAAAGCATGGCTCTGTATTCCTAGTTGTGCGTGTCTCTAGTTCTCTTCCTGGGATGCCACGGGAGACAAAAGGTCCAACGTGACCTGTTTCACATGCTAGCACACATCGCCAAACTGCCCTGCAGAAGTTGGTGCCCAGTCCCATCACCCTGACCATGTGCAGAACCTTCCCCGCATACCCCACCAGCAGTGGGTCTCACTCACTTTCCCCACCTTTTATCTAATCTAATAGGTAACCAACCACATGTCCCTCCTGTTTTATTTGTGTTTCCTTGGTTTCAGTGAGATATCACACCACTGAAAGTCATTATCCGTGCACATGCTCTACAAACAAGGTTCAAGCCGAGGTGTGGGGAAAGCTTTGCAAGAGCCGGGTCCTGCGCTCAGACTGCAGGACTATTTCCTTTACTCCTCACGGCAGCACCTCCAGGCAGACACACGGACATCCCCGGTTTACAGACTGAAAACAAAGGCCTGGAAAAGTTCACTTGCTGAAGATCATGGTAAACAGTGGATCCAGAACTCATCCAGGTGGGTCTGCACACAAAGCCCATACCATGGAGCAGAGCATCACGCATTCATGTCTCCATGTGCACATGTGTGCATTCCATGGTTCTTCCATGTATGTTTTCACATGTGCATCTGTGTGTTCATGTCCTTTACCCATTTTTGTATTTCCATCTTTTCTCATTAATTAGCAATAACTTTTATATATTAAAAATATTGATTGTCAATTTTGCAAGCACTCTGTGTGTTAAGAATATTCACTGTCATTTGTGCGACAAACTTTTTTGGTCAATGGAATGTATTTATACCTAGTTTACTTTCACTTCTATTCTTGATTAATATAACTATGTAGGTAATGGCCACCATACACCCTTAAACCTGAGATAGTATCCCAGAGGCACAGATGAGGCACAGCTTAGCCACACTGATGGCGTCCCAATCGTCGACACTAAGAGATTTGGATAAAAGCACACGGCAGGGGCCAGCACTGCAGTGCAGTAGGTTAAGCCTCCACCTGCAGTGCCAGTATCCCATATGGACACTGGTTCGAGTCCCAGCTGCTCCACTTGAGATCCAGCTGCCTGCTAATGGCCTGGGAAAGCAGTAGAAGATGGCCAAGTGCTTGGCCCCTGCATAGAGAGACCCACATGGGAGACCCAGAAGCTCCTGGCTCCTGGCTTCGGATTGGCTGAGCTCTGAGCATTGCAGCTCTATCTATAACTCTGCCTCTCAAATAAATGAATAAATCTTTTTTAAAAGTAACAAAGCACATGGCAGTGGAGGAGGGGAGAAGTAGCAGAGGGGGCCGCACTGTGGCAGTGGGTTAAGTCACTGCTTGCGACACAGCGTCCTATGTCACAGTGTCAGTTCAAGTCCCAGCTACTCTACTTCCCACCCAGCTCCCTGCTAATGTCCCTGTGAAAGCAGTGGAAGATGGACCAAGTAGTTGGCTTCTGCCACCCATATGGGAGACCAAGGTGGAGCTCTAGGCTCCTGGCTTGGCCTGGCTCATCCCCGGCCACTGTAGCCTTTTGGGACTGAATGCTCGCACGCTTGCTCACTCACTCTCTCTCTCTCTCTCCCTGGCTCTCTGTCATTCTGCCTTTCAAATAAATAAAACTACTTTCTAAAAAATGTTCAAATAAAAATAAAAGCGAAGTAAGAGAGAAGAGGTAGATGGCACCCCACAGTTGCACCCCCCCCTCATGAGTCTCTGCAGGAAATGGTCCCTTTCTGAGTGTGTTTCCGCTGCAGGATTTTTCCCACCATTTCTCCCCTTCTATCATCATCCCTAAGGACCAGGGCTTAGAGAACTCAGCAATCTCTCCTTCTCATACCCAAACTGCAATCACCCTCTTACGGAAGCAAACCAAGCCGTGGCCACAGAAATTACGTGAGAAAATGTTTGTCAAGCACAAAGGCGTTGCAGGTCTCCGAGTGCTCAGTGCACAGCCCCTACCCAGGGTCTTGAGATCCCGCACGCCACAGTCCTTGTGAGCTCCCCGCAGAGAAGGGATTGCTACCCAGCGGCCCTGCTGCTAAATCGGAACCTCGGTTCATGCATCTGCAAAGCTTCCCGGAGACACTGCCAGAGCCCACAGCAGGAGCGCACGGCCGCGGGAGGACGCCCCAACTCCAGTCTGCATCCACGCTCTGTGCAGGCACACAAGCCCATCCAGGCCGCCTGACACTGCGGTCTACCAATCTCTGCCTCTGCGGGCTCTTCACGGGCCCCAGCGCCTCCATCTTTGGGTTATAATTTCAACAAAACAATACGAGGACACATTCAGACACTCAGAAAAAAGTTCCCCGAAACATGTGAATTTCTTGGAAGTAACAGATGTGTAAGCTACTCCCAGGGCTCAGCCAATTCCTCCTTGTTGCCACCTACTTCTCAGTCCCCGCCCCCGCCCTGCACCACGCTGCTGCTGATTCTACTCTTCCTTTATAAAGCATCCCTCGGCTTAAAGGAAATGGGCCCACGCTGTGCTGAGCCCTGCTCGGCCCAGCCCCTCAGACCGCACCCATCGTCCTCACAGTGACCCAGGTGAGCCGCGTTGTCACCTGCCTCACAGAGGAGGAATCTCCAGTTTGGGAGATGGAACAGTTTCCAAAGTCACAACTGCCCAACGACCACAGTGCAACTCAAACCCAGCTGCCTCTGCCTGCAACGCTGTCTGCGTCAAGCCCTGGCCCTTTGCCCTTGACAATGCACCTGCAGGTTCATTTGCTCCTGGACCCCCCACTCCCCAATCTCTCAAAGTAGCCCAGCTCCTGCTGTCTGCATGTACTCACCTGAGGTTGAAAGAGGCTGTGGGTGGGATGCAATCCCACCAGACCAAGGGGGATGTGACAGCTCAGGAAACAGGGCCCACAGGGGCTGACATCCCACAGCCGAGCCTGGGATCGGGAGTGAGCTCCAAAGTCCTCTGAGGAAGGAAGACCCAAAACATTCACCTTGGAAATGCTTCAGGGCATTTCAACAAGACCTACGTGAACTTGGCCTGACTCCTCGGGGAACCCTGAGTCCTGAGGTCCTGGCCTCCCACTCCGCAGGCCTCAGGCCTCCTCCAAGGTGCTCACTTCGGCTTCTGCAGTAGGGACTGTTCCCACCTGCCCCCACCCTTCCATCCCCACCATCAGCCTCCTCCTGGAGGGCATTTCTGGGCCTCCTTTGAGACTTTATCAATACAAGCAGCCCCCCAGGGCCACAGAGTGAGAGGGAACACCAAGCAGAGCTCTTAAGGAGCAAGAATCCAAATGCAGCCAAAGCAAATGCTGCCTGAGATGAAGGCAACAAGAGAATAAAACAACAAGAACAGCTGGCGTCATGAAGGATCATCCCCCACATCCTTCAGTGAGAATGGGCAGCAGGGAGAGACTGTCAGCGTGGCCAGCCTGCAGCGTGTGAACTGGATTTCAACAAGCAAGCATAAGCTTCGGAACTTGCATGCTGGAATCATGGACGTTCACACTGAAAGGGATCGCGGGTAACCCACCCCATGCCAGTACTGAATAGTTAGTGGAACTAAGTCCAATAGGCCCAAAGGCTTGCACAGGATTGTATGGTGCTCAGTAACCGGAAGACGACCCAGAGTCAGGTGACTGGGCTCCGGTAGCATCTTCATACACACTGTCAGCACTCACAGGAACTTAGCTCCCAGCTTTCGGCTCTCTCCTGCTGTGTGTGTCCCACACACACACACACACACACACACGCTTTACCCAATGGCCCAGACTTCATAAGCTGCCCCATCACATCCCGCCCTCTGGACATCCAGGCAGGAACGTACTGAAGAACTCACAGACCATCGCGCTTCCCTGGAGGAGCCCTGTGCAGCAGGGGCCTTGCCTGCCCTCAGCCTAACCCGCACACCAGTCGGCCACTGACAGCCAGGCCAGCAGTGTACTGCCCTACCGGCCTTCTATGTGACCGAGTGGGAAAATTCTCACCAAGGGCTCTGCATGGTGTCTAGTGCTTAACACACCCTGACTCACCTCCTCTGGGGTTGTGTCTTCCTTATGAGGCCGGAGAAGTCCTGAGGGTCAAACAGCAGGGGCTTTGCGGTCAGCCTAACCTGGGCCCGTTCTGCCCTGGACTTTGGCCAGGTTGCCCACCCCTGCCCAGCTTCAGCGTCCAGGGATGGTTGGCAGGAGGGCATGGGCGGTGCACAGCAGCTGTCTGACTCCGGGCCAACAAACAGAAAGGCCGCCGCCGCGATGTGCACGTGGTGGGGTCGTGCACCACCCGCCTCTTCCTCTCCGAAAGCCTAGCTCCAGGTTCCCCCTCGAGGCTGAGTTCTGCAAGCCTGCAGCGCCACAGCACTGGGTGCATCCAGAGCCGGCATTCAGGCCACTTCTGTAGGAGGGAACTTTCCGCAAAACCTTTTCCAAGCTCACCTCATCGGGAAGTCTGCCAAGGGAGGCTGAACCGGCTCCGACGGGCCTTTTCCTAGTAGACACCCAAGCGCTGGAGCTCCACGTTGCTGTCCGCTGCTGTAAGTCACTCGCTGGGCATTCGCTCTCGTTCCGCCTCGCCTCGCTCTTCCTAGACGCATCACGACGTCCTGGAGGGCAGCGACCGGCCCTGGTCAGCTGAGAGAACTCGCTGGCCCAGCAGGAACCCAGTGCTGCGGCGGGACGAGCCTTCCTCCCACCCTGGCCTGCCCTCGGCTGAGGCCTCGCAGCTTTCCAGAGACGCTGCTGAAGTCACTGTTCTGAGCAGCTCAGCCGTGTGTTCACAGCCTGGGAGAGGGCACGGGGTGGGGCATGATTCCTGCCCCCCACACACATCCTGGGAACGGGCTCCTCTTCGGTGGCCAAGTGCACAAGGCCGGATCCCCCAGCAGGAGCAAGGCGGATGCATTTCACAATGGCCTTGTCTCAGAACTCAGGGCCTCGTCAACGTCCACACGCACACACACATGCACACACATGCACGTACATGCACACATATGCACACACATACACACGCACACACATGCACACACGCACACACATACATGCACACGCACACACGCACACACATACATGCACACGCACACACGTGCACACATGCACGCACATGCACGCACACATGCACGCACAGGTACACATATGCACATACACAATGCATGCACACGCACATGTGTGTACACACATACGCACACGTATGCACACATGCACACATGAACACATACATGCACACACATGCACGCATGCACACACATACACACGCACATACATGCACACGCACACATGTGCACACATGCATGTACACGCACGCACATGCACACATATGCACACATACACACATGTGCGCAGACATACACATACACACGTGCACACATACACACACATGCATACACATGCACGCACACACATGCACGCACATATACACACACGCACACACATGCACGCACGCATATGCACACATATGCACACATACACATGCGCATAGACATATACATACATACATGCACACATGCACACACACAGACATGCACACATGCACACGCAACACATGTGCATACATACACACGTGTGCACATACACATACATACACACATGCACGCACGCACATGCACACACACATACACACACGCACACACTGCTGCAGATGTGAAACGTCTAGTCCAGACATTTCACCCAGCCTGGGCACGCTCAAGTTCAAATACAGAGATCACGCACTGGCATGAGGTCTCTAGCGTGGGGGGGGAGCCCACAGCTCAGTGACTCCCTGCACCCCTCCTAGGAAAACACAGAGAACTGCCAAGGGTTCGACACTTGACAACCAGGGCTCCCACGAATTAATTACCCTCTTAGCCTCTACCTTTATTTATTGAGCAGTGGTCTCAGGATAAGAGTTTCAGGACCAATATCCCATTTCATTCAATCCTCGCTGACACTCTTGTGTCTCCAGTGAGAAATCAGCCGAGAGACTAAGCCAGCGGACAAGATCACGCTGCTCGTCAGAGGAGGAGCCCACGCCTGGCACTGGGCACCCCAGCAGGCCAGCGGCCCCTCGCCATCCACCTGCTGCGCTCCCCTGAGCAAGCTCTTGGAGCTGTCTTCCCTGATGTGTAAGCTGACGGAGCACGTCGACATCCGCATGGGGTTGTTTTTAAGGCCTGAACATATTAAAAGACACTGGTCAGCCCGTGTAAATGCGCAGTAAACCACCACCTCCTGACTGTGCCATTTGCTTTCCAGCGCTCCGTCCCGCCCGCGCCAGCTCACCCTCTCCTCCCCTCTATCGGATTCTGGGGCAAAAGCCGCTGCCTCCACATCAGCACTCACACACACCCACTGCTTCCCAAGAGCGACGGGCTCTTTCTCTGGCCCAGGTGACTGTCCCCGCGCGTGGCGCAGGTGACTGTCCCCGCACGTGGCTCAGGTAACTGTCCCCGTGTGTGGCTCAGAACGCCGTCTGCGGACACTCCTCCCCCCCAACTGTGCTCTAACCACAATCAAGCACCTATGCTATGCACAAACACCGGAATACAGTGTAAGTGCTACCAAGCAGCTCTGGCCTGTGAAAAACAGGAACAGAACCAGGGCCAGCATTGTGGTGTAGCGGGTCAAGCCGCGGCCTTCAATGCCAGCATCCCACACGAGTGTCGGTTCACGTCCTAGCGCCTCCACCCTGATCCAGCTCCCTGCTGGTGCCCTGGGAAAGCAGCGGAAGATGGCCCAAGCATTTGGGCCCTTGCACCCATGGGGGAGACCCGGATGAAGCAGCCATCTGGGGAGTGAACCAACAGGTGACAATTTCTGTGTGGGGGTAGGGGGTGGGTGTGTTTCTTCCCCTCTCTCTGTAACTCTGCCAAATAAATATTTTTTTAAAGAGTAAAAGAAAAAGAATACTGAGGAGAGTCCAGGTTTTCTGGAATTAGCCACATCCCAGGTGAGCCAGGCAGCCCCTCGGAATCATTGTGTAAGTGTGCATTCACCCCCAGCTTCCCCGGCCCCAGCCAGGGCGACACCGGACATGTAACTGAATGTAAACGGAATGCCTTGGAGGAGGCTGTTGGCAGCACTCTCTCCCCCCCCCCAGGAAACACCAGACACCTCCCGCGGCACCACTGAGACCACCTGAGCCACCACTGAGACCACCTGAGCCCTCCTCGTTCGAGCTTTGCCTGCCTCCCTCCCAGGCTCTCCTCTCATTCCAGCCTCTACAGTCAGCAGCTCCGTGCAGGTGCAGCTCAACAGCTCCTTGTCCCAAGCCTTCTCCGACACCTCCTGAGATCCCCAGGCCCTCACACTGGAGCAACTTGGAAACCAAGGGCTCATCAGCCACTGGGCCACCCTTGACCAATGGAAGATGCAATCATGGACAAAAGCTTCACCCTTCTGGGGAGAAGCACCCCCAGTTCCAAAATCCCGCTCTTGGAGATCCGAGGAAGTCTCTTGGGAGCGTTCCCACCCTGCCCCCCTCTCCCTGCCCCTCTTGCCTGCTCCCTGGCTTCACTCCCCAGCTAAGCCACCTGCAGGCAGTCCTGCCCTCAGATCCTGGCCCCTGGACACCCAGGCGAAGACAAATCACCCCCTGCAGTAAAGTCAGTGGGCAGTTCTGCAACCAACAAACGGGACCTCACAGAAGATGTCTCTGCTCTGAGTTCATGGAGGCAGGCAGCCGGTGAGGATCGGACCCCACACGGGAGTGCACAGGACTCCAGCGCATCCCCTGGTGCGGGAGGCGTTTGGTCAGGACACTTGCAATAGGGATGGCGCCCAAACCTGGAGTGTGTGGCCTCTGCACCGCTTCCCACATGCTGAAAATTCTGTTCAGCTTCGCTTCGCTCAAGAGAGTAAAACAAAGGAGAACAGCAAGCCTTGTTTTGGCTGAAAGCCAAGGTCTGACCACATCAAGGCTAAGAGGTTGTCACCTCACCTGAGTTGAGATGATGAAGGGGCTTTTAAAACATAGTTTCCAGAAAGTTGAGACCAAAAAAAAAAATCTCACACTAAACAAATACTTGAACTGAGCGAAGAGAAGGCTGCCCTCGAAAGTGTCCCTGAAACGTGATGGAGGAAGGAACACTAATCCACAATGCATCAGAAACAAACAGCACAGACCCTGAGAAACCAATGCTGCACCCTCCCAAACATGCAAAGGATCTTGGGAACATTCCAGAAGGACAAGGGTTACCGCAGATGAGTATGAAGAACCAGACAGACTGCCTGCGTAGCTCAGAGCTGCTCAGAACACGCCTACACACCGGACTTATCAAGCACACCAGTAACGATCAACTGACACACTAGGAAAATGTGCCAGAGTTTCCAAGGCATTGCAGAGGGGTGGGAACTGCCTCTCTCCTATCATGGGAAATGAGTTCAGAGCAAGACGAAGGCAGGAGGCCTGCAGAGACTCCACCAGGAGCTGCCAGGAAAACCAGCCCGTTGGTTGTTCCACACAGACGTGCCGAGCAGGAGCCAGAAGCCATCTGCCCCACTGAGGCCCAGGGCGTGCGGCACAGGTGTGAGCAGCCGGCAGCCTAGAAGCAGGGAGCCAGGGCTCCACGGGTTTCTCCAAGTCCCCGGATCCTCCACACCCCAGCTTTCAGGTCTCACAAATGTGGGCTGATACGCTCAGAGAGGAAATCCCGAGGAGGAAACGGTCCAAGAACTTCATCTAAGTCACTGCTGGGCCGAGACAGACACCGTGGGCCGGAGGACCCCGTGTCTGTCCCTAACAGGTCAGCCTGTGGCTACGCGAAAGACAACACAGCCGCGGCCCAGCGCCCACCACGAGCCACGGCACCCAAACCCCTTCCATAAAAGGCTGTGGCGTGTGCATGGAACCCATGCATTCTCCCCATATATGAAGATATTTCAAAAAGTTCATGGAAGGCCGGCGCCACGGCTCACTAGGCTAATCCTCCGCCTTGCTGCGCCAGCACAGCGGGTTCTAGTCCCAGTTGGGGCGCCAGATTCTATCCCGGTTGCCCCTCTTCCAGGCCAGCTCTCTGCTGTGGCCTGGGAGTGCAGTGGAGGATGGCCCAAGTGCTTGGACCCTGCACCCCATGGGAGACCAGGATAAGTACCTGGCTCCTGCCATCGGATCAGCACGGTGCACCGGCCGCAGCACGCCGGCCACGGCGGCCTTTGGAGGGTGAACTAACGGCAAAAGGAAGACCTTTTTCTCTGTCTCTCTCTCTCACTGTCCACTCTGCCTGTCAAAAAAATAAAAAGAAAAGAAAAGAAAAAAAGAAAAAAGTTCATGGAAATGCATGTCACGAAATAACTATTCAAGAAGTTCACCAACTGTTTGCACCTGTTTTTCTGATCATTTCTTTCTCAGGGTGGGGGCGGGGGACAGAACGAGAACTCTCACCTTTAGTTCACCCTCCCAAATGCCTCCAACAATGGTTGGGGATGGGCCAGTGCCGAAGCCAGGAGCCGAGAACTGAATCCAGATTTTCTGCATGGGTGGCAAGAGCCCAACTTGCCTTGAGCCATCACCACTGCCTTCCAGGGTCCACCTGAGCGGGAAGCTGGGGTCAGGAGCCAGAGCTGGGGTTCAACTCAGGTACAGCAACACGAGACAAGGGCATCCTACCTGCATCCTAACTGCTGGGTCCCTAACTCTGCCTTTTAATTCCGTTTTCCATGAACAGTTTTGAAGTCCCCTCAACGTTAAATCATCTCTGGATTACTGTTAATACCTCATACAATGTAAATACCATGTAAATAATTGTTACACTGTGTTGTTGGGAGAACAATAACAAGGACCACATGTCTTTACCTGTGCAGTACACATGCAATTGTTTTTTTTGTTTGTTTGTTTTTGTTTTTTGTTTTTGTTTTTTTTGACAGGCAGAGTGGACAGTGAGAGAGAGAGACAGAGAGAAAGGTCTTCCTTTTGCCATGGGTTCACCCTCCAATGGCCGCCGCGGCCGGCGCGCTGCGGCCGGCGCACCGCACTGATCTGATGGCAGGAGCCAGGAGCCAGGTGCTTTTCCTGGTCTCCCATGGGGTGCAGGGCCCAAGCACCTGGGCCATCCTCCACTGCACTCCCGGGCCACAGCAGAGGGCTGGCCTGGAAGAGGGGCAACCGGGACAGAATCCGGCGCCCCGACCGGGACTAGAACCCGGTGTGCCGGCACCGCAAGGCGGAGGATTAGCCTAGTGAGCCGCGGCACCGGCTCTTGTTTTGTTTTTTAATTTTTGACAGGCAGAGTGGACAGTGAGAGAGAGAGACAGAGAGAAAGGTCTTCCTTTTGCCGTTGGTTCACCCTCCAATGGCCGCCGCGGCCGGCGCGCTGCAGCCGGCGCACCGCGCTGATCTGAAGGCAGGAGCCAGGTGCTTCTCCTGGTCTCCATGGGGTGCAGGGCCCAAGCACTTGGGCCATCCTCCACTGCACTCCTGGGCCACAGCAGAGAGCTGGCCTGGAAGAGGGGCAACCGGAACAGAATCCGGCACCCCGACCGGGACTAGAACCCAGTATGCCGGCGCCGCAAGGCGGAGGATTAGCCTAGTGAGCCACGGCGCCGGCCATGCAATTGTTTTTTAATTGTCCTCAGTTTACGGAATCTGAGAATTGGAATGGGCAGACACAGAGTTGACTGCAGTCAAACAAGTTTACACACAGACAGCTTTTCCACACCCTGGGCACTACACAGGCAGCGTTGTCTTACAGCTGAGTGAACAGCCGTTCTTGTCTCATCAAAGGAGACCTGCGAGCGCCTCGCTCCTACAGCCCCGGGGAGCCGGCCTGAGAGCCCAGCCTCAAAAGTCACGTCAGGATGGGTCACGCTGGCTGGCCTCCTCCAGTTGCTGAAAGTTGACCAACTTTTCCTAGAGCAAGTTAATAAATATTCCATTTTTTAGGGGTGCCCCAATCCATCATTGTAATCGATCTTTTGAAACCAAGTATGTGGCTAGAAATAATAGTGCCATTTGCACAGTCCAGAAACCCAACCGGCTGAGGCCCAGTCTTGTGATAGGTTAGCAGATTGCAAGAACTCTCCGTCGTCACAGAAAGGTCAGGACTCGGAGGACAGCACACTGAGGACCCCAAGGCCGCCGGGCCTTACCTGGCTGGTCTGACCTGCTTATGGGCAGTCATAAACTTGAGTGAAAAATCAACCTATCTCCTTTGGTGCCAAAGAAATCTGAGCTCAACTGAGCCAAAATATTATGCTCCAAACAGGAACACCTCTGAATATATAAGATAGACAGAACTCACTATGCAATGTTTTTTGAAGAGAGAGAAAAAAAATGGAGAGAAAGAGAGAGGGTCTCTACCTGCTGGTTTACTCCCCCAAATGGCAGCAACAGCTAGGGCTGGGCCAGGCCAAAGCCAGGAGCCAGGAGCTTCTTTTGGATCCCCCACATAGGTGCAGGGGCCCAAGGACTTGGGCCATCTTCTGCTGCTTTCCAAGGCACATTAGCAGGAAGCTGGATCAAACATGGAGCAAGCCAGGACTCAAACCAGCAGCCATGTGGGATGCCGGCATCATAGGTGGAGGCTTTACCTGCCACGCCACAATGCTGGCCCCACTATACAGGTCTGAACACTGGCTACCTGGTTGGCCTGGCTTCTTTACCAGAGGTGGGGACCCTTGTTTCTGCCAAGGGCCACTGGGGTATTTGCAACATCATTTGTGGGCCATACGACATGATCAACTTAAAAATCAGCCTGCCACAGACCCATTGAACTTCAAGTCCCACCTCTGTGTTTGCCTTGGCAGGGCCTGACCTAGTGGTCTCAGTGGCTGTAGATGGCCTGCTGGGCAGACATTCCCACCACTGCTTTCAGTGGAAGCGTGTGATGGGTTGAACCGTGCCCCTCCTCCCCACTTTTATAGGTTAAGCCCTAATCCCTGAGGCCTCAGAATGCAACTGCACCGGAGACTGAGTCTTTAGAGAGGTGATTAAGTTAGAGGAGAGCTTCACAGTTATGGTGTCCTTGAAGAGACAGGAAATGTGGACACGCAGAGGGAGCAGGCCTGCCCACGTGCCCAGGGAAGGCCACGCCAAGCACACAGGGAGATGAGAGCCCTGGTCAAGCCATAGAGAGAGGCCACAGGGTAGACGAATCCACCCACCTCTTGAGAAAACAACTTCTGTTGCTCAAGGCCCTGGTCTGTGACATTGTGCACAACAGCCCTAGTTTTACCTGACAGTTACAATAAGCTACAGAAGTGACAATGTAGGAGAAGCGAGGATGAAACTGAATTCCACGATTATGCCTCAAGTGACAGCTCTGACTTCAGAACCCAAGTCTATACCACATCACTGTTAACCAAGCGGAACATGGACGAAGCAAATATAGAGCAAAACGCACCAAATGATGCCAAGTGAACATCAAGTTGGTGGTTTAAACATTACAGACCAAAGTAATCTCAAATTACGTTAGACTTTGGTCATTTTGGCTGTGTAGGTACCAGGAAAAAACAAATCAAACAGAACCCAAAAAAACCAGCAAGTAAAACTCACATGGTTTTTAGTTATCATGTGGTCAGTTATAAAGCTGGAACTGTGACCCTGGAACAAAGAGAGACTGAGATACACACAGATAAATAAGTTTGGTAAAAGAGAGAAGTAATTATACTCATGATATTTGCCACCAGAAAAAGAAGTGGATTAAAAAATTTAAAAGGGGAAAATTTTGTAATCATGTAGTTGAATTGGAAATAGTATATATTTTCTTCATATTTTTTCCTCCTGGCACACTGTCCACTGCAAAGTCCTGGAAATGGTGACCAACCCAGGGGCAGTGAGCACCCCTAGAATGCTGATTTTGGTCTGCTACCTGTGAAGACACGGGTCTCCTTGAATACAGAGCTAACTGTGGGCTGAGGTGGGCAGCATGAAGTGAGCCTGCGGTGCCTGTCAGACTTCAAGCCCAGGAGACTACGAATGGAGTGAGCAAGCGTGTTAAAACCCATGAGTTCACTGCCACACTTCTAGGAATGTGTTGGGGAGTACGTTACCATTGACACGTGTGTTACCATTGACACGTGTGTTACCATTGATACGTGTGTTACCATTGACATATGTGTGTGTCCTTTGGAGTATTCAAGGAAAAAAAATTATTTTGAAAATTCATCGAACTGTTTCTGTGCAAGTGTGTTTCCAAGGAAGAACTTGGAAGCTGATAGGTAGAAGTTTCTCTTTACAGGAGTCTTCCAAGGAAAGATAAGGTTGTGGAATGAGAATGGTACCCCTTAGCACCCTGATGGAGTACGAGCTGCAAGGCACCATCATTAGCAGTGCCCAAGCCGTGAGGTGAGACGCTGCCAGGAAGTCCTGTGACAGAGGAGTCGGGCTCAAACTCACGGTCACCGCTTAGTATTCACCTATCACAGGGGCGGGCACTGTGGCGCCTGGGCAGCTGCATCCTGTGTCAGAGGGAGTTCTGTCTTCTACTTCCAATCCTGCCCCTGCTAATCCATCCTGGGAAGCCACAGAAAGTGGCTCATGGCCCTGGGTCCCTGTCACCCACCTGCGAGACACAAATCGCTTTGGCTTGTCCCAGCCCTGACTGTTGCAGGCATTTGGGAAATAACCCAGTTGGTGGGAGATGTGTGGGTGTGTGTGTGTGTGTGTGTGTGTATGAGAGAGAGAGAGAGAGGGAGAGAGAGGGAGAGAGAGGGAGAGAGAGACTGCCATTCAAACACATACATACATTCAGTTTTTAGGTGGATGGTCAGATACACAGGTAATTACCTCCATGGCTTATCACAATCTTTCCCACACAATTTGCTATATGGATTTCACTCCCCCTGGGTAACTCAACTGTGCAGTCACCTCTTGCCCAACTTCTGAACAGGGACTTACTCCAGACTGAACAAGCAGCTTCTGATTCTACTTTCAGGAACACTGGCTAAGATGCTGTCCACAGACTACGAGTAAATGGCCCCAGGAATTTTCCCATCATTCAGAGACTTCTTTTATTTTTTTTTTCACTTTTCCAGTTTTCACTTGAAAACTCTACATGGCTGATTACTGCCAAGGAGTGTGCCCATCCAAGCTGTCAGTCGATCGCACCTGGAAGTATGAAAGGCAACGGGAGAAACAAAACATGTTTAATAAGGGCCTGGAACCTAGTAGTTCAATGTTTGAAATCTTCCAAAGATAAGAATTTTAGATTTAAAAATTTTCTTTGAGGAAAAAAAAAGTAGGCGCGGTAACAGCAGTGGTGGAGCAGGGGTACCCCAGGGCTCTGTCTCCAAGCCCACACCTGCCCAAGTGACAGCACTGCCTTCGCTGAAGGTAAGTGAGAGGTCACCCCGCACCCACCCCACGTGCACAAACCTCGCCCACGGGTGCAGGTGCCATGGGAGTGGTGAACTGGCCAACAAGGCAGAAGGACAGGAGACCCCACCCCAGCCCCCAGGTTTGTTTTGCTTGTTGGTCCATCTTGGCATTTGTACACCCAAGGGTGCTAACGAGGTCTCCTCTGCCTGGATTTGTGTGCACAGTGACGCACAGGCTTCCCTGAGGCTGCTGCAGAAAGAGGGTCTCCTTCCCTAGACAGACATCAGCCAGGGAAAAGTGCAGTCAGGTAAAGTGAGAAGGAGAGCGCTGGGCCACAACTGCCAAGGGACGCTAACTCTTCCTCGTTCTGCTTGTACCCCGGAAGAAGGTCCGGTCACGGGAAAGCTGTAGGGAAATACAGCTGGCGTCCCTCCAGTCTGGTGGGCTCAGAGGAAGCGCTGTCCGACCCCGCTGTAGCGCCTGGTGCTCCAGGCTCTGCAATTGCACAGGCAGCGCTCCCGTGGCACGATTCAGAGTCACAGAAGCAGGCAGCACCCCAGGATCTCTAACCCCTCTTGCACCGTGGACGCACTCCTCTGCCACTCCCCCTCCCCGGGAGCCACCATGTAGAAAGAGCGTCCTTAGTTCAGTGCCTTTCCCATCAAGAAGAAACCATCAGCACATTGCACCTGACCAGCAACACCCAGAGGCCTGAGCCTGAAATTCTTGGATTCAGCTATTCCTGTGGGACCAGCGAACCAAGAGGAGACCATTGACTAGCAAGAGAGCCCAGTCCTGTGAAAGCAGTTCTGGAGAGAAGTGGAAATGGGGAAACCTAAAAGTGCCGAGATTCAACCAACTGCTCCCGTGCCCACCACATCCCCGCAGGATTCTTCCAGTGTGTGTCAGGCAGACTATGAAGATTTGGGTTAGAACAAAGTGCTTTTTCTTCCCATGCATTTTCATTTATTTTTATTTTTAAGATTTATTTATTTAAAAGTCATTTATTTTAAAGAATGAGAGAGAGAGGGAGAGATAGAGAGATCTTCCATCCACTAGTTCACTTCCCAAATGGCCAAAATGGCCAGAGTTGGGCCAGGCCAAAGCCAGGATCCAGAAGCCTCACCAGGGTCTCCCCCATGGACACAGGGGCCAGCCTTGGGCCACCCTCTGATGCTTTCCCAGGCGTTAGCAGGGAGCTGAGTTGGAAGTGGAGCAGCCGGGACTTGAACCGGCTCCCACATGGAGTGCTAGTCGTCCACTTAACCCGCCCCCTTCCTGCCCATTTCCACTAAGAGAAAGGGCAAGGAGGGGCTTGGATTTATCTTTGTAGAGGACCTTCCCTGCCCCCTGAAATCCAGCCCCCGAGTGGGTCCCCCTCAGCACACCAAGAGAGGCTGCACAGATTCACAGCCGTGTATTTGGACCTGGGACTCTCAATGTTAGCCTGTTCTCCAACTGAGCTAATTTTTAAAGATTTATTTAGGCAGGTTAACAGAGTGAGACACACACACACACACACACACAGAAAGAGGGGAGAGAGAGAGAGAGAGAGAGAGAAACAGATACTTCCCAACTGGCTACAAGCCAGGATCCGGGACCTCCATTCTGGTCTCCCATTAGGTGGCAGGAACCTAAGGACTTGGGCCATCTTGTGCTGCTCTCCCAGGTGTCTCAGCAGGGAGCTGAATTGGAAGCAGAGTGGCTGGGTCTTGAACCAGCCCTCTGATATGAGAGGCCAGTATATACCCAGCTCTGCCTTAACCTGCCACACCCCAGTACTGGCCCCGGAGCGCCTCAATTCTTAGCGTCTCAGTTCTGCTGCAGAATTGCCCAAGTCCCCAGGGTGAGACAGCTCCAGGGTTACCTTCTCTTCAGATCCAGAGGTCGACAGCACGGGGCGGCTGGCAGAGTCGAGCAGGGGCAGGCAGAAACTCAAAGCTTCGCGCAGGCTGCTGAGCGAGCATCATCAAAAACGGTCCCGTCATTCCCTTCAGAAGGGAAGTGGTGTGCAGGGAGAATCGTCCGTCTGTCCAGCGGCAGCCCCCGGCTCAGGGTGCAGAATCACCTGAGGTATGTTGACGGAAGACTGGTGTTTAGGAACGGGGGCACTGAGGCGTCACGAAGGATTTTCAGACAGTTCCCATCGAGAAACGAGTTAATTCTCGGGGCCTGCGGATATATGCACTATCTTCCTTTGCCTGTGACCACTTCAGAGAGGCCCGAGACGGGGGAGCGTGAACTTAGCCTGCGCCATGCGTGTTCACTTAGGTTCACAGAATAGAAGGGCGAAGGGAACTGAGCTCATGGGTCTTTCTCACCTACAAGCGCTTGGTCAGGCTCCGCACACAGAAAGTCAGTACTGATACGGGCATTTATCATTCACCCAGAGGACTGGGTACTAGGCAGCGAAAAATCGCCAAGCATTTCCGAGAAACTTGCGAAGGAGTGAAATGACGCAGCTGGCGTGTCTGCAGCGTGTAGGTGCTTAGACCGGCCCCGGCTTGAGGGTGTCCTGGAGAGATGCTGAGGACGGGCGCCCTTTCTCCACGCAGGCCTGGGCTCTCTTAGGTCTGCAAAAGACGAGTGATTTCCTGGCTGTGAAACCACAGCTAAAAATAACGATCTCAACACCAGCCTCAAGGGAAAGAGCAATTTTTATTTCTGATTTTGACTGCAAACAAATAGTGTGGCATCAGTAGGTGTGGCATAAGTGTGGCCTCAGTAAGTGGCCCACTCAGGGGGCAAGGGTGAGGGGGATACAGCCACGAGCAAAAACGCCTGCCCTGGTGCAGCTTCGGTTCTGGCCCTGGGCGACTGTGACCATTGCAGGGGGCTCACCTCCTGCTGCTCTTCCCCAACCCCGCTTAGGTGGCCTCGCAGCTCTTCACCTGCCCAACCCAGAGTCACTGTGACGCAGAGAAGTTGCGCCTGCTGAGAACTGTCACGCCGGCTCATCCCAACACCATCCGCGGCCCCAGACCTGCAGAACAGACGGCAGCCTGCCCGTGGGAGTGACAGGTGAGGCAAGCCCCTGCTTTGCTTGAGCTAGAAGATGCCGAGAGCTGGGTGAAGACGGGGGCGGCTGGACCAGAGCTGGGGCGGCTCCTTTCCCTGGCTACCGTCAGACCACACTCCTGGCAGCAACACTGCCTACAACAGGGGACCCCACCTAACCCCCACCCTGGGCTAATCTCCCCCATAAAATAGGTATGGGCCCCCCTTTCCTGCCACGCCCACCCCCCAGTCCAAGCATCCCCTGCTAAATCAATGCCTTCTCACCTGTGAACTGCTCCCCCCAGCCCAATCCGGGGACCCCCTCTAAGGCAGCTGATGGCTGAGTAGAAGCCCTTTCCCACAGGCCGCGCAGGCGCACACACCTAACAAACCCGAGTCTAATCTCCAGATGAGATCATCCCCTCAAACACAAAAATAACAGAGCCATCAATGGGCCTGCCGTGGTCCACCCACCCCATTCCGAATGCCTTCAAACCTCGTTGAATGAAGATAAGAGAGAACTGTGTACGTTTGCTGCACAAATGGTGGAAAGCAATAAAATAAACATCAAAGATGGGCTCCCACGGACTCGCGGCCGCGTCGCTGTCTGCAACAAAGGCAGGAAAAAGGAGCCAACTTAGAGTGGGAGGGCAGAGGGCTAGACGTGCACCCTTCCCCGGGAGCAGCGATACCGCGAAGACGCCAAGGTGCGCTTCGCGGGCCCAGGAAGGGTCCCCCGCTTCCCGACCCCCGACCCAGTGCCCCTGAGGCCACAGCGAACATCCGAGAGGAAGGGTGGGAAAAACAGGGCCGTAGCCAGGCGGTGCGCTTGGCCGAGCCCTCGGGGCAACCTGCGCTCTGAGTCGTGCCCGTGGCTGCCAGAAGCGGGGAGAGCGTGGCTGCGCTCCGCCGGCCTCCGCAGCCGTCCCCCAGGCGAGGGCAGGCGCAGCTCGGCACCCTGTGCCAGACACAGCCGCCCCAGGAAGCGCACGCTGCCGCCCTCCCCCAGGAGCCGGCCGACAGGTGAAGAAGAAAGAAAAGCGAAAGTCGGGGTGCCGCTGAGTGAGCCAGGGTCAAGGTTACCCAGAAAGGCTCCTACCCGGGCAAGCTCAGTGCTTTTTCATTCAAAGAAAAAGCAGAGATAGTCCTTGCAAGATCAGAGGGAGGGGCACACAGCACGGGCTTCCCGCGTGGTCATCGCGATTTCGGGGGATGGGCACCTCGGCGAAGCCCTGGACAGCGGGCGCCGCTGTCCCAAGAAGCGCCGATTTCGCTACGGGGCAGGCAAACGCGCGAGGGCCGCAGGCCTGGCCAGCGCCCCGCGCGCCTGGGGCGCAGCCGTCTCGGGGGTCCACCCGCCGAGTCGCCGCTCGGGACTGCAGCGCGCGCGCACCGACCCCTCCCAGGCGGCCGGGCTCGGGTGCTCACACCTGAGCGCAGGAGCCGGCGGGCGGGGCCGCGCGCGCGCACCCGCCAACTCGCCGCGGCGCGCACACCCCCTGCCGCGCGCGCGCTCCCCATTGGCGGGAGCGGGAGGGCGGGGCCCGCCGGACCCAAAACAAACAACCTGCGCCCAGCGCCTCTGCGGCCGCGCCGCCGCGTGGCCTCGGCCTGGTGCGCGCCCGCGGGGGAGCCGCGGCCACCTTGGCCACCTCGTCCCTCCGCCCCCAGCCCTGCGCCGTCGGCGCCCAGGCCCCGCCCCTGCCGGGCGGCCGCCGCGTTATATTGGGACGGGCCGAAGGTGAAGGCTAGACGCTGCCGCGGCCAGCCGGCGCGGAGATGCTGCCCCGGAGGCCGAGCGCGGGAAGGCGGCTGCGGGCACCGCCTCGAGGACGCGGCTGCACGGGCGCGCGAGGCTGAAGGCGCCCGGCTCCGCAACAAGCGGTGGCGCGCACCGGATCCCTCCCCGCGTCGTGGCGCCCCCCGGACTCCCGTCCCGGACCGGGGACCTCCGCTCTAGGAACCGCTCCCGGACTCGTTAGCGGAGAGCCGATGCGCGCACGGCTTCGCTCGGGCAGGAACTCCTTGTAAAGCCGGCGCCCTGCGCGCGGCAGGGGCGGGCCCGCAGCCCCCCGCGCGCGACCACCCCACAGTGTCTCATCCTCGAGCCGACGACAGCACCCGCACCACCACCGACCGGCGGCTGCCTCTCCGCCCTCCCGGCGTGCCCGCCACACGCGCGAACCTCCCCGGAACGGACTCTGCCACCGAAAAGCGCCTCTGGGAAGCTGAGGAGCGCGAGGCGAGCACTCGGGGCAGGGACCGCGGCGGCGCCCACGACGAGGGCCGGGCGCGGGCATGAAGCTGGAGGTGTTCGCCCCGCGCGCGGCCCACGGGAACAAGCCGGGCAGTGACCTGGAGGGCGCGGGCGCCAGCGACGCGTCGTCCCCGCTGTCGGCTGCCGGCGACGACTCCCTGGGCTCGGACGGGGACTGCGCAGCCAACAGCCCGGCGGCGGGCGGCGGCGGCGGCGCCGGGACCCTGGCAGGAGGCGGCGGCGAGGGCAGCGCGCCGGGCGCCGAGGACGAGGGCGCGGCGGCGGCGGCGGCGGGCGCGGAGGGGGGCGCCGCGGGAGCCGGGGCTGGCGGCGGCGAGGGCGCGCGCGGCAAGCCCTACACGCGGCGGCCCAAGCCCCCGTACTCGTACATCGCGCTCATCGCCATGGCCATCCGCGACTCGGCCGGCGGGCGCCTGACGCTGGCCGAGATCAACGAGTACCTCATGGGCAAGTTCCCGTTTTTCCGCGGCAGCTACACCGGCTGGCGCAACTCGGTGCGCCACAACCTCTCGCTCAACGACTGCTTCGTCAAGGTGCTGCGCGACCCCTCGCGGCCCTGGGGCAAGGACAACTACTGGATGCTCAACCCCAACAGCGAGTACACCTTCGCCGACGGGGTCTTCCGCCGCCGCCGCAAGCGCCTCAGCCAGCGCGCCGCGGCCCCCGCGCCGGGGCTGCGGCCGGAGGAGGCGGCGGCCACGGCCGCCCGGCCCGCAGCAGCCGCCGCCGCCGCGCCCGCCGCGCCCGCCGCGCCCGCCTCTCCCCGCGCGCGCTCGCCCGCCCGCCGCGAGGGCCGCGCCAGCCCCGCGGGCAAGTTCTCCAGCTCCTTCGCCATCGACAGCATCCTCAGCAAGCCGTTCTGCAGCCGCCGCGACCGGGACGCCGCCCCCGGGGCGCCGCTGCCGTGGGGCGCCGCCGCCTGCCCGCCGCTGCCCGCGTACCCCGCGCTGCTGCCCGCCGCGCCCGCGGGGGCCCTGCTGCCGCTGTGCGCGTACGGCGCGGCGGAGCCGCCGCCGCTGCTGGCCGCCCGCGGGACCGAGCCGCCGCCGCCGCCCGCGCCTCACCTGCTGCTCGCGCCCCTGCCCGCCCCGGCCCCGGCCCCGGCCAAGGCGTTCGGAGGCCCCGCAGCCGGCGGCGCCGCGCCCCTGTACTGCCCCCTGCGGCTGCCCGCGGCCCTGCAGGCGGCCTCGGCCCGCGGCCCCGGCCCGCACCTGCCCTACCAGGTGGAGACGCTCCTGGCCTGAGCCGCGCGCCCGGACCCGCACGCGTGCGCGCGGTCGGGGAGACGCAACGCAGGCCCCTTGGGGCTGTGTGCACTTTTCTATCCAAAGGAAAAGAGACTTTAAAAAAAAAATTCTTCTTCATCAGACGTGCCTTAAACTCTAAAGCATTTTGACAGGAGGGTTTTTACTGAGTCCGGAATGTTTTTTTGTCTTTATAACGTTCCGGAGGACCAAGGCAATTCTGAGTTTCTTGGCCTCGCCTGCCCCCTCCTTCCCCCTCCCCCATCCCTACTTTTTTATTTTCCGGCCGCTCCTTCCATTGGTTTATTCCCCACCCCTTAAAAAAATCTACATCAGGGATTCATTCCGTAAGAGAGATGACTACTGCTTGGGGTCTCGGGGCCCCGCTCTGTGTACGCATGCGGCATTTACAGGTATGACTGAGTGTGAGAGAGGTTTCATGGCCAGCAATGCTTCACTGTGCCAAAAAGAGAAAAAAAAAGTTGGGTTTTTGTAATTAAATTATTTATCTATTTTTGAAACGGAATTGAAAGTGTTGCAGGCAACGGCTACAGCTTTATGAGCGGTTCTGACTGTGTTTTCTGCCAAGGGAAAGTTAGCGCTGTGTGGGGTGCCAGCGCCACGGCCACGGAGAGCAAGTGTGATTTTTATTTTTAATATTATTTTATTTGTGTCTGTGTACGTGTTCTTGTATAAATTTTATGGAACCCAGGCATAGTGCTTATTTTTTAATAAAACTCACAGACGTGCACATCTTGTGGTGATGGCTTGAGGGTGGAGGGGTTTTTGCCCCCACCTTCCGGAAAGAAAAAAAAAAACGGGTTTTGGTTTGGGTTGCAAGGAACTTCCTTCCGAACAGCTCTGCGGTAGAAGCAGCTGGTGGGGCTGCTGGCTCTCCGGACGTCCAGAGCTGGCCTTTCGCTGATGCCACTTCTGGAACCTGAAACTCGGCAAGTGCTCATGTAAGTCAGCAGAGAGCGAGCCTGGCTCCTGGAGAGCCCGAGCGAGCGGGCAGGTGGGGCTGTGAACAAGCTTGTTGTCAAGCGTTGCCAAGGAAATTAACTAATTTGGGGCCAAAACTTGCTGGAAGCCTCACCTTGGCAGGAGACGTCTCACACAGCAAAGATGACTGCAGGCAGTTTTAAGAGCAGCAGATTTGTCAAAACAAACCCACCCACCTTTTTTGCAAATGCAAAAATTCATGTGGGTGTGGACCCACCAGGAGTGGTCCCCCCCCCACTCTTCTCTCCTTTGTGAAGATGGAGTTTGCAGGGTAACAGAGGTCTCAGGAAGTACAGAGGCGGTGGGGCTCTTAACACGGTGTGGCTTGCTGAGGTCTAAAGAGAGACACCTGATGCTCAGACTAACCCTCTTGTCTTATGTAGATCCCAGGTTATCCAAGACAGGAAAGATGTTACGGGCAACAAGTCATGAGGTGGGGAAAGTTACTTCCGGATGTTGCCGTTCAGCTGGAATGCCAGGGAGAAAGACCATCCCTAAATCTAGCTTAAAAGGAACAAGTCCTGACTGATGTGGGTGACTTATGGTCACCGAGAGTGATAATGCTGGAGTTGAACTGTGAGGAGCGGGAGACCACGAAACCAACAATTAGACCCCAAAACACAACGGAGGCAAGTGGGCTAGGGGACAGCAGGTGCACCGGGTGGAGAGGGTCTTCAATCCTAGCGCCTTGTTTGCTTGTGTGACCAGAGTCAGCAGGGAGTCCGCAACAGCTGGGCTCCTCTCCTCCAATTCCAGCCACCCTGCTCTCTCCAGCTGCGGAGCCCAAGCACTTTCACCTCTTTTCCCATTCCCACATGGATCCCTGAAAAGGCCAGACAGCCCTACAAATGGCGTTCACCACCACGGCTCCTCCCAGTTCCCTAAAATCAGGGAAAGGCGGTGTCTAGACAATCACAGCCATTCTCCCCTCCCCTCAAAAACAAACAAAAATTCTCCCTTCCTAAGGATCACCCCGGATCCGGGTGGACTGGGGCCTCTGCTCTGACTTCAAGGTTTCCCATGGATGTGCGGAGCGGGGGGTCCCCGATCCCTGCGCCCCTGTACAGCGCTCCCGAAAAAGGTCCCAGCTGCTGTGCCCTGACCTCAAGGGCAGTCGTTCTGAGCGAGCCGGGAGGGGCGAGGCGATGTCCCCCTCTCCCTGGGATTCCCATTGCTCGGTGACTGCGGAAGGCTGGAACGGCGCAGGGACCTCTCAGGCCCGGGCCTTCTAAGTCCAGGCTCGGTCCTGGACCCGAGCACTCCAGGCCGCCTGAGCCACCCCCAGCCCCGCCAAACGCCCAGAAAACAGAATCCCTCGCTGGTTCTCCGAACCCCGTCTGGGCCCCATAAGTCCAAGGACAGGGCAGAGTCCGCCCCTCCTGCAGCTCTCCGTCCACTCCTGCCCCAAGCATCCCCTTCCCAGCTCCCAGCACACCCCTCCTGGGCCAAAGGGGTCGCCGCCCAGCTGTGCAAACCCCGGGGCTGTCCTTGGGCTGTGGCGGGGGGCGCGGGGCTGCACGAGGTGGGCGACGGGTCTGTTTGGTTTGGGAAACTCCCTGTGACACCTGTCAGGCCTGCCTGGGGCGAGGGCCGCGGGACGAGGGTTTTAGAGAACACCCGGGCTGCAGCGGGCTCTCTGCGCAGGCTTCCTGTCCCCCCTCCCCCGCCATCTCCGCCGAGACAAACCCTGAGAGCCCTAGGCACCACCTTGAAGCAGGTTCCTGCCGGCTCCGCTGACCGGCCATCGGCCGGCTGCCGTGGGGGGCTGGAAACCGCCTGGCACGCACGCTCTAAGCAGTGTCCTCGGCTTGTAGCCAAGTGGAACACTGTTCTCACGCGTGCGGGAGCACGGGGTGGCGGAGAACGCGCGGGGGCACCCACAGGGAAGAGCCCGCTCGCCCCATACCCTACACGCGCCTCCGCCGCCCGCCAATGGCGCAGGGATGGAGAAGACCTCCAACTTCGCTGCCTGCGTTCTTGTCTAAAGAAAAAACCAGAGCGGCCCACCGCCAGCAGGTCGAGATGCGGTCCCCTAGGTGCACCCCAGGGTCGACCTTACTGGGGAGACTCGCCCCCGTGCACTCTGTTTGCACTGCCCACCACCTTGACACACTTGACATTGTGCCAGGGCAGAGAATGTGGCTTCACACCCAGAATGCAAAGCTGAATGCAATGCCTGTCTTGAACAGTCACGCACGTCCCCAGGAAGTGAGGATTCCTCTTTGTATAAAGAGAAATTGGGGCGCCCACTGTGTGTTTCACACTGCTCTGTAGCACACCTGGGGCTGGAGCTCAGAGGTTCCTTCCTGCTGCCGTAACGCGGACATTTGCAGCAGGCTCTGGGCTGACCATAGCTGAACTCTGCAGGTAACTGTCACAGCTCACTTCCACCACAGCGTTCAGCCGAGCTCCCATCCAGAGCGGGTCCTTCCACTGCTAAGCACGTGCCCCCTCCCCTCCCAGAACTGTCATTTTCTGGAGGAGGCCACAGCTACCCCTCGCCTGGGAGACCCAGACGCAGCTGTCCGGGACCCGCTGTCTTGGCTGCAGGAGGCGGCCTGCTTTCCCTCAGTCTGCACAGTGTCAGGTGTGTAACCCTATGTTGGGGGGGGGGGGTGGGCAGGAGCTGGCAGAATCCTGCTCGCAAACAGGGTCAGGTAGGGACGGGGTGTCTGGGCTAAGCTCTCCTACAATCCCACACGAGGCCCCAACAGCCAAAATGACCTCCTGCCCACCTCACCTTCCTCCCACGTAAAACTTCTTACAGTACTTTGTGTTCAACGTAAAACTGCTGGTAGGACTTACGTTCCTTTTTTCACTTTAAAACAAATGCGACTCGATGCATGACGTGACCGAGAGCTTTCTTAGGTATTAAGGGGCCTTGCCGGCATCCAGTGTGCAAAGACCGTCCCCCTCTGCCTTACTACTTTTTGATTCTTTTGACTACAGTGTGAGCTTTGCTTTAGTTCTAGAAACTAGACCCCAAAGAGTCCTTCAGTGCATGGTGTGCATAGTTCTTGCTTTCAAACACTGTATTTCTCTCTTAAGTAACACACTTTATAGTCCCCTAATGAAACCATTAAGCGTTTGTTCTGCCTTAACAACATAATTTGTTAATTCTTAATATTGTCAACAAATGGGCGTCGTAAGTATCTTCCAAGCAGAATCATGACCAAAAACATTAAAATGTAACCCTCCGTGGGTTTGAGGGGCTCTTTCACATTGGCCAAGGCTTCGGTGTCACGAAAGGCAGGGCATTGTGCAACAGGCCCTGCGCTGTGTCTGTTCGGCATTATTAAGACGGATGGATGATTAGAAGCAAATGTTGTTCTTGTCGCTGGCCAGCTTCGACGCAGCCTGGAAGACAGAACTGTATAGGCCTTCATTTTCGGTGAACCACCGCCCAGCATAAACACTCACTAATACCACAGTTCCCTCGCCATTCCTGGGCCTCTTTTCAGGAGCAGTGTCACTTCGAAGACTGGCCGTAATTGAGCCATTTTATCACATCTGGTTGAGGCCCAAAATAATATACGGACTCAAGATCCTTGACATGTATTTGTTGTTTCTAATGGCCGATTTCTAGCCATCAGGAACAGAAAGGGTAGAAAATTGTGCAAACTGTAGCTGGCTCTGCCCACTGTAGTTAAATGTCTGGCAATGCTCAAAATCACAGAAGTAACCTATTCAAGAAAGAATTCGGAATGAAAATGCCAAGAGACCTGGATCCGAATTCTAGCTGCATCTCACACAGCTGGCCGAGCTTCTCTGACCATCAGCAGGACAGGGGCTGGCATAGAATGTCCCTCACGTGACTCCACTAGCATTTCAGCCCCATGGAAACGCTCATCAAATGTCAAAATGACACACTAATGGGTTGCTTTTTCCTTCTCCCTACACTCAGTCAACTTGTGATTAAGTGTGTATTACAGAGACAAGTTTCATTAAAGCATTCTTGAGCATAAAGTACTCCCAGATACAGCAAAACACAGTGGAGACATTAGGTTCAGTGGATATACACAACTTGTCATTGTGATGGTTCGTAACGTACTTGTCCAGTAACATTTCCTCCCATTGGGTTGTTGACAACTTAAGTAACTCACAACATCCAGCTTGCAGAATTGGGCACCAAACGCTGGTGGTGGACCACAGACTCGGCCCCTGCTGGCCGGTCCCACCCCTGAAGCTTGCGTGACGCTGAGAGGTTGGGCTGCTGCCAAGAGGCGCTTTCCTGGGTCCCTAGTGGCTCTCAGGCCAATGCCCAAACCCTGGACGAAGAGGAGAGATCAGTCTTTCATTTGTTTTTTTTTTAAATGCAAAGGCCCAAATCCATTTCCCTAGTTAGCAGAGTGGATCCCCTCTGAAGATGCAGCTAGCCGCAAGCCATGGAAACAAAAGCATGGGTGTGGCAACAAATACAATATGATAATGAAAATACTAAACAGAGACACTGCAGGGAGAGAAAGGTGGAAACCAGAGAAACGGCCTGAAAATGCCAACCCACGTGCTGGTCAACACTCTGATGTGTGTTCCAGGTGGGTTCTGGGTCTCTGAGAAGCACGGCTCACAAGTGTTAACGTAATGGTCCCTGCAGACAGACCCAACCCCCGTGTGGGGCAGCTGGGGCTTTTCCAGGAGAGCCCACATTTGTGTCTGGCATCTCTCATCCTCAGCTCCCAGCATCCTGCTCCCTCACTGGCATGCCGCTTGCTGGCGGCCCACACAAACAGGACCATTCATCCCCAGCGCTCTGACCCCCAAGCAGTGAGTCAGACATGACTTGGGTTGATTCGTTCCTGACGCCCTAATGAAATGTCCATCAGAGGCAGGTGACTGGGTCTCTGCCACCAACGTGGGAGACCTGAGTTGGCTTCCGGGCTCCCAGCTGGGGTCTGGCCCAACCCCAGCTGTTACAGGTATCTGGGGAGTCAACCACTAGATGAGATTGCTCGCTCGCTCGCTCTCTCTCAAATACATTTTTTAAAAAGAAAGAAATGGCCCATCAGGCCATCAGGCCCTGCCCTGGCCCTACCCTTCCTGGAGAAATCCCACTGGAGTCTCCCTGGCTCGGAACCGAATGTGTCTGCTGTTGGTAACACCCTCTCCTCCCTGAGGGTCGGCCCTGGTGCTGCAAATGGAGGACGCAGAGTAAGGAAGAAATGGGAAGTGGAGGTCGCTGCTCTGCCACACGGCTCTCCCCTTTTCCAGGGGCACGAAGGGTGGGGGCTGATGTTCTGCACATTCCAAGGATGCGGGACAACACTGAGGCCCCCCTAAGGTGTCAGCCGAGTGGAAGTTACATCCCTGCAACCACAAGTCTGGAACACTCTGAAAACAGATCAGGGGGTGCCAGGGCTGGGAAGGACGTGCGGCAAAGGGCAGCAGGGGGCTTTGGGGGTGATGAGAGTCTCCCACATTTTCATTGTGACGGTGATGTCGTGATTAGATATACCAGACTGCACTTAGTACTATACACCTAAAAGTGCAAGTTTTTGCTGTGTGCAAATTATCTCTTAATGACACTGCCTTCACAATCATGCTTATAGAGAAAGAATGCCAACACTTACTGTATTGTCCAAATCAGGGATATTTCCCAAAGACAGCTTGTGCTAAGGGAAGACAGCCTTGTGTGTGGAATCTCCATTAACTGGAAGTAGTCAGGGGGAGAGGTGCACTTCTCAAGTTGTGTGCAGCTCCTCACAGCCCCTTCCCACTGCAGGCAAGGGTCCCTAAGGCACAGGTGCCCACGGCACTTCAACACGGAAACCGTGTCAAAGACCACCGCCACAAAGGGATCATTGCTGTGGTGTAGTGGGCTAAGTCACTGCCTGTGGTGCTGGCATCTCATACGAGGACTAGTTCGAATCTCAGCTGCTCCACTTCCAATCCAGCTCCCTGCTAATATGCCCAGGAAACTGGAGGATGATCAAAATGCTTGGGCCCCTGCCACCCACGTTGGAGATCTGGATAGGGTCTGGCTCAGCCCCAGCCATTTGGAGAGTGAACCAGTAGGTAGATCTTTCTCCCTCTCTCTCTCTCTCTCTCTCTCTCTCACACACACACACACACACACTGCCAATAAATCAATAAATCAATAGGATAGCATGCAAGCACATGGCCGGACCTTCCTCTTCCACAGTTACCACACTGTCCTCCCCGACGGCACGTCGGCTAACAGAGGACTCAGGGATGCAGAGCCAATGGCCCAGGTGGACAGAAGCAGTATTTCTGCAGTGCCACCTGCTCCCAGGGCCCGGATCCCTTCACAGAGCAGCTCCTGGTTGTGCGTATGTGTGTGCGTGTGTGTGTGAATGTGTGTGTATGTGAATGTATATGTGTGTATGTGTATGTATGTGTGTATGAATGTATATGTGTGTATGTATGTGTATGTATGTGTGTATGTGTGTGAGTGTGTGTATGTGTATGTGAATGTATATGTGTGGATGTATATGTATGTATGTGTATGAGTGTGTGTGAATGTATATGTGTGTGTATGTGTATGTATGTGTGTATGTGTGTGAGTGTGTGTGTGAATGTGTGTGTATGTGTGTATGTGTGTGAGTGTGTATGTGTATGTATGTGTGTGTGAATGTGTATGAGTGTGTATGTGAATGTATGTGTGTATGTGTGTATGTGTGTGCGTGTGTGTGTGAATGTGTGTGTATGTGTGTGAGTGTGTGTATGTGTGTATGTGAATGTATATGTGTGTGTATGTATGTGTGTGTATGTGTGTGAGTGTGTGTATGTGAATGTATGTGTGTGTATGTATGTGTGTGTATGTGTGTGAGTGTGTGTGTATGTGTGTGAGTGTGTGTGTATGTGTGTATGTGAATGTATGTGTGTGTATGTATGTGTGTGTATGTGTGTGAGTGTGTGTGTATGTGTGTATATGAATGTATATGTGTGTATGTATGTGTGTGAGTGTGAGTGTGTGTGTGTACTGCCAACATCTCAGAACAGAACCCCCACTAGGAAGATTTCCCCACAAAGGAGACCCAAGATTGAACTAGCAGGACCGCGTGGCACTACCCAAATGATGGGCCATCCTCACCAGGGCACACCAGCTCACAGAAAGCAAGCCCCACTCTGAAAGGGAAGTAGTGAGCACAGGGCCTCCTGCTCCCTGACCCCTGCCTGCACCCTGATTCTGTAATCACGAATGTCCGAATGCCGGGAGAGCTTGAGCAAGCCAGGCACTTCTGACCCCTGGAGCGGTTCCACGTAGTCAGCAATTTGCAACAGGATAATTATTAGTTCTCCGATTTATTAGGTGAACCTTTTGAGTAACAGCCTTGGGACACATTTATAAATGCAATAAAAGACCTCATCATGGTTAAGGGCGCAGCGACGTGGCGCGTTCTAGACTCTGCCCGAATCAGAGCCTGCAGCCCAGGTAGTGCCTCTCCTTACACGCCACAGGCTGAGGGCCTGTTCCTACTCCACTGCTGTGCACGGTTGCAGCTTCTGCTTCAGCAGGACTTGGCGAGCCTGCTCGGGGCTCCAGCCCATGAGATACAGAGGCAATGGAAAGGAATCTGCAGCATGCATGACAGGCTCCATCAGGGGCAAGCGTTTGGCCTGGCTGCACTGGGCTCCTGGCCTGGCTGCACTGGGCTCCTGGCCTGGCTGCACTGGGCTCCTGGTCTGGCTGCACTGGGCTCCTGGTCTGGCTGCACTGGGCTCCTGGCCTGGCTGCACTGGGCTCCTGGCCTGGCTGCACTGGGCTCCTGGCCTGGCTGCACTGGGCTCCTGGTCTGGCTGCACTGGGCTCCTGGCCTGGCTGCACTGGGCTCCTGGCCTGGCTGCACTGGGCTCCTGGCTCCCAGGATGATTTGGGACTGAAAAAGAGGCCCGGGCCCCTCGTCCAGGTGTATTCATGAGCAAAGCTGAAGTGCTTGAGCCAACACTGGAAACCGACCTTGCCCAGCAGGGCTCTCTCCATGAGTCACAGGAAATGGAAACTACCCTATCTTTAGTCATCGTTGATTCAACAACATCAAGACCCAGCCCATATGCAGGCTCCACGGCCGGTTGCTTGCCCAGAGTGGCTCAGAAAGGGAGCCAACCTTCTCTGCTGGGTGGGAGCTCCTTCCCTACACTTTCCCGTTTGCCTCATCAGCCCCTGACCCCAACCCCAGCACACTCTGTTGCCTGCCATGTCACCAGCTGGGTCACTCTGTTGAGTTACATCACAAAAACAAGGGCACAGGTTCCACCAAGAGGGACGAGATGGGAGAGTGTGGTGAGAGGTAGTCATTGTTCATTGCAAACACAACTTCCCCTTCCACACACCTGCTGGTGGACGCATGGTCTATGTGGAGATGCATCCGTCCACAGCCAGCACAAACCATGAAGTCCCCTCCCCCTCTAAAACAGCCTGGGGCCTGTCCTACGCCTTTATCTTCTATAGAACTCTGATTGAGACAATCCAAGCACTAGTGAATTCAATTCAGACAGCCAATCAGATGTTAGCTTCCGCCACCTGTAGGCCACGCTTTCAAGTCCCCTGGAGGGGATTTGATTGTGGCACATTGTGGCACAGCAGGCTAAGCCACCTCCTGTGAAACTGGCATCCCATATGAGTGCCAGTTCGAGTTCCAGCTGCTCCACTTTCAGTTCTGGGAAAGCAGCAGCAGATGGCCCAAGGACTTGGGCACCTGCCACCCGCGTGTGGCCATCTGGGGAGTGAACCAGCAGACGCAAGATTCTCTCCCCACGCTCTCTCTTTGAAATAAGTAAGTGAATCTTTTTTAAAAAATCCCCTTGGGGCTGGCGCTGTTGCACAGCTGGCTAAGCCTCCGCCCGAGACGCCGGCATCTCATACAGGTGCCAGCTCGAGCCCTGGCTGCTCCTCTTCAGATCCAGCTCCCTGCTAATAGCCTGGGAAAGCAGTAGAAGAGGGTGCAAGTGCTTGGTCCTCTGCACCCGTGTGGGAGACCTGGAAGAAGCTCCTGGCTCCTGGCTTCATGTCAATCCAGCTCCAGCTGTCACAGCCATTTGCAGCATGAACCAGCAGATGGAAGACCTCTCTCTCTGTAACTCTGCCTCTCAAATAAATAAATAAGTAAATCTTTTCAAAAAGTCCCCTTGACAGATGATTTTGCTCCTGCCTACAAGATTTCACCGAGGTTGGAAAGCAGCCGAACATGCAGTCTACGTTCAGAACTCAGGCTCCAGGCTGCAGAGAAACTGGAGTGGTGAGAGACGGACATGGGAGCTGGCAGCGATGGAGAAGGGTCTCCGGCACACCCCTGCAGCCCAGCCCTTGGGTCACCCTGGCCCCACAATTCCTTCCTTCACTCCTCTTGAGAAAGAAAACACATGTGCAGCACAGGGCACGCCCAGTAGCCAGAGACAGGCATCAGTGCTAAGTCAGAAGCAACCTGGGTGATCAACAGGATCATGGGAATCAAACCGCTCAGCTCCTAATCTCGGTTTCCTGCCAGGCCCGGGCAGCAGCCGTTCAAACACAGCTACTCAGGAGCACCCTGCCGGAGAGGCCTCAGCCCTCGCTTGTCCCGGAGGGAGACCCAGGGACACCCGCTCTGGGGCCGAGCGCCCGAAGCCTCTCAGCCGGGCCCAGAGGGTGACAGAGTGCATGTCACGGCTTTCCTTGGGGGCCCCCTTTAGACCCTACCCATCTTCCTGGATACAGAGGCACCCCCGGCCAGCCAGAGGCCACCAGCGGTACAGAGGCCACCAGGCGGGGCTTAGGAAGGCAGGAGTCGTGATGGCAGGTGGGATCTCACACCCCCAGACTCCAGCAGCAGGCCAGAAATGCCCCAGAATAAGTTCCTAACACAAGGAGCAAGAGGCCCAGGAAGTGGTGATCGCGGATCAAGCCGGGTGCACCCTCGGCTGTGAAAGGATCCCCTGCCGTGGCCCCCTCAGCCCACTCAGCCCCTCTCTCAGCTGGGTGCCCCCAGAAGTACAGTCTCACAGAACCGAAGGGCAGGTTTGTGTTGTGGGTTCGAGAAACAGCAGGGAGGAGGTGAGCTGGTGGAGAGAGGGCAGTGAACTCAGGGCGAGGGAGCCACCAAGCCAGCCGCTGCACCGAGTAGCAGGGCTGGGGGCCACGAGGAAAGCCCCCAGGAAAGTGTGAAACGCCCACCTCGGAATGACCCCTGTGGCCGGCGCCGCAGCTCACTAGGCTAATCCTCCACCTGCGGCACCAGCACCCCGGGTTCTAGTCCCGGTCAGGGCGCCGGATTCTGTCCCGGTTGCCCCTCTTCCAGGCCAGCTCTCTGCTGTGGCCAGGGAGGGCAGTGGAGGATGGCCCAAGTGCTTGGGCCCTGCACCCCATGGGAGACCAGGAGAAGCACCTGGCTCCTGCCATCGGATCAGTGCAGTGCGCCGGCCGCAGTGGCCACTGAGGAGTGAACCAATGGAAAAGGAAGACATTTCTCTCTGTCTGTCTCTCTCTCTCACTGTCCACTCTGCCTGTCAAAAAAAAAAAAAAAAAAAAAGGAATGACCCCTGCAACGAGGGGGGCTCCAGAGGGCCGTGGGTTCAGAGGCCTGGGGATTGATGGGAGCTGCGAAGTGTTGACTCCTTGACACATCTGAACTGCCAGGCATTGGGCTAAGTACTTCTTCCCACGCCTTCGAAGAGAACCTTCAACAGACCGCAACAGCTGAAAGCGTCCAGTGCCCCTGCCGTGACCCCAACCAGCCAGTTCAGCTGAGATTGGACCCTCCAGCAGGGACACTGGCTTTGTAGCATTTCCACCCCCTGGATACTTGACCATGGGCAATGGCAAGCTATTGGGTCTTACGCTGGATACAACACCCCCAGGCTCTAACAGTGGACCAGAGCCGTGAGCTGAGCTGTGAGCTGGCAGGAGCCTGCCCCAGCTCACTCCTGGGACTGACACAGGGGCCACCACACCTGGGGGCTCAGGTGTGTTGAGTCACCGGTCTTAACCTCATCAGTGCCATCATCTGAGGCCATCAAACGTGTCTCCTGCTCTCAGTCCTACAGCGACATCTTCAAGCCTGCAGTAGGTCTTGTGTCCAGAGCTGACTTCTAAGGTTTCAAAGGTTGCCTGTAGACCAGAGAGTCTACACAGTAAAGAAATTAAGATCACGGATTCGGAAGCCAGATTGCCCAGGATTGAATCCCGACTCAACCACATATTATCTGTCATAACCTTGGGCAGGTTACTTAACCTCTCTGTACCTCAGTCTCCTCCCCTGTGAAATGGGGATAATGAGAGTCATGGCCTCACAGGTGCTTGCGAAGGCTAAGTGAGTGGCCACATGAAACGAGCTAAGAGCAGTGCGGAGACTTGGGGTCAGCCGTGGCTATCCGGGGTGGAAGCCAGGACCCTAAGAGCGCAGTAACCTTGTCGCATTCCCTTTGAAGATGCTGAAGTTCCACCAGCTGGGGGTAGGCTCAGACTTAATTCCGGGGGAGAGAGAAAGAGAGACAGGGACTGGCACCTTTGTAAGAGAAATTCTCCCAACACAATCAAGGAGGCAGATCTTGAAAACCCGAGCACCTCCGTGTTTGACAGTTTGCACCAAGCTGTGCTTAAACATTTGTTTGCTTGTTTTATTGTATACATTACAGTGTACAAAGTAGCGATTTAGTATACACACAGAATACATTGTGCAGTGATAAAAATCGACCTAATTAAAACAGCCATCTCCGCTCATGCTAATCGTCTGGCGTTTCACTTGGTTCATCCGTGCTGATGTGACAATGGAATTCCTTTCTTTCCGTGGCTGAAGAGTATCCCATTGTGTGTGCCCACCACAGCTTTACCCGCTCGTCGGGGAATGGGCACGCAGGCTGACTCCCCGCCCGAGCTGGGGGAACAGCGCTGCCCTGACCGCGGGCCGGGAGGGCGCCGATCCTCTTCCGCACGGAGCTCCTTTCTTTCGGATGCAGGCCCAGAGTGGGATTCGGGATCAGACAGCAGCAGTTCTGTTTCTAATTTCGAGGCCACCTCCATGCCGTTTCCACACAGGCTATGCTCATGGACACCCCCATCACCAGTGTGCAAGGGTTTCCTTCTTGCCACATCCTGGCCACTTGTGTTTCATCCTTTTGTAATCAAATGAGGTGGGATTTCATTGTGTGTGTCCGCCTCGCGTCTCTCTGAGGATAGAGGTGTTGAGCACTTTACCCACCCATGTGGGCCATCGGAATGAATGCTTCCTTTCAGGGAATGTCTGCGACTGCAGCCCATTGTCCATTTCTTAAATCAGGTATTTTATTTCTTTCCTATCGAGTCCCTGGTTTCCTTGCATATCTTAATAATGTATTGATGTGTCTCTGATGGAGTTTTGGGCCTATAATATGTTTCAATGAAATAAGGAGGTGCCCATTGAATTGTCAGAATGGGAGACCTGAGGGTAAGACGAGGTCACCCACAAACCTTAGTTCCTCTGCAAACCTCTGCACGCACCTTCCGCAGGCCAGGCACCGCGCACTGACCAGCAAAGACACAACAGCCCCTGCCACCAGATCCGCACAGCAAGCACGGGGCTCCCTGGAGGGCCGTCCCGGAGGCGGCTCTGGGAGGTGATGTGGATAAGGGGTGCAATGTGGAGGGCCGTTCCCGGAGGCGGCTCTGGGAGGTGATGTGGATAAGGGGTGCAGTGTGGAGGGCCGTCCTGGAGGCGGCTCTTTCTTGGAGGTGATGTGACTGTGTAAGGGGTGCAGTGTGGAGGGCTGTCCTGGAGGCGGCTCTGGGAGGTGATGTGGATAAGGGGTGCAGTGTGGAGGGCCGTCCTGGAGGCGGCTCTGGGAGGTGATGTGGCTGTGTAAGGTGCAGTGCTCTCAGCCTCCAGGGACTTACCGAGGCTTCCTGGAAGGCCTAGTATTTACACTGAAATCTGAGCCATGGACAAGCAGGAGTGGAGGGGCCAGGGAGTGGACAGGAAGCTTTCCAGGTGGAGGGAACGCTATGTACCCCAGCACGGGGCCAAGAGACAGCACGCACATTCAGGGAGGGCAAACCCTGAACGTGGGATACGTGGCTGCTCTCGGAGAGAGGGGAGCATCCGCTGGGTCATGAAGAGCCTGCCTGCACTCTGAGGATGCTGGGTGCCACCAGAGTGATTCTGTAGCAACGCACTGAGATGTCGCCCCAGATGCAAACATGACTCAGGCCGCTCTGAGAAGGGAGAACAGAGGAGGACACAACCAGAGGCAATGCTGGACGTTGCTACAACGATGTGGGTGGAGCAACATGGTCTGAGCCACGTGACGTGGTGGGCTGGGCACAGGCAGGCCTCAACAGCCTCCGGAAGTGGATCCCCAGGACTGGGAGGTCAAGGTCTTTGGAGAAGGACACTGGGTGGGCAGGGAGGCCATTCAGGCAGCCAGGACAGCAAGGGATTGACTGTGTGAGTGTGTGTGTGCAGTTGTGCAAGTCCTTCATGCTCTGTATAAGCCACATGGTGCGCCATTCGTATCACAGTTGAAATACTTGTGTGCATCAATTGCAGAGTGTTCCGAGACAAGAATGCATTTTTGTAATTCACAAGCCAGCCGGGCGCCACGCGCAGTGCAGAGCTGAGCACTGGAGACGGGGACTTCGAGTTATGGAAAGCACGTCTCAGTGAAGCTGTTGGGAAAGTAGCTGCACCTGTGGCCGGCGCTGTGGTGCAGTGGGTTAACGCCCTGGCCTGAAACGCTGGCATCCCATATGGGTGCTGGTTCTAGTCCCGGCTGCTCCACTTCTGATCCAGCTCCCTGCTAATGCACCTGGGAAAGCAGTAGAAGATGGCCCAAGTGCTTGGGCCCCTGCACCCACGTGGGAGACCCGGAAGAAGCTCCTGGCTCCTGGCTTCGGATCGGTGCAGCTCTGGCCATTGCGGCCATTTAGGGAGTGAACCAGCAGATAGAAGACCTCTCTCTCTCTCTCTCTCTCTCTCTCTGTCTCTCCTCTATCTGTGTAACTCTGACTTTCAAATAAATAAATAAACCTTAAAAAAATGAAGAAAGTAGCTGCATCTACGAGGGTGCCTTCCAAAAAGTTCATGAATTTTCAAAAATCTTGCACAGAAATGAACTTCCCCTAAAGTCCACCTTTCCATGAACTTTCTGAAGTAGCCTTGTGCGTGTCTGAAGTCCAGGGAAGATGCGGGGTGGAGACGTAGAGGGAAAACCTCAGCAGGGAGACAGACTCTACAACTTAGGGGCACGGGACCCCGTCCAGGGGAGCGTGGGCTTTGCAGGGCTCCTGGCTTGGGGGTGTAATGGACTTTCAGATCCACATGAAATAACACACAAAGATGTAGCATACATCACGCTGCGTGCAAACGGGGGAGTGAGGCAGGGGAACTAAGACTCCCTGGTGTCATTAACACCGAGCGTCACGGGTGTGTGTGAGACACAGTAGAGCAATCTGGAAAGGAGAGGGCTTGGAGCAGCAGTACCGTGGAAACAGGAGAACCACGCTTCCGGCAGAGGTGCCCACTCGGGTCCAGTGCAGCACGGAAGTCCAGGCATCAGTGCAGGGCCAGGGCCGAAGGCAGGTGGGGCTGGGGCAGGTGCCATGGGCACTGTGATGAACTCTAGTTTTCTTTTTTTAAAAAAATTAATTTATTTATTTGAAAATCAAGTTAGAGAGAGAGAAGAGAGACCTTTCATTTGCTGGTTCACTCCCCAGATGGCCACATTGACCAGGGCTGGGCCAGGCCGAAGCCAGGAACCAAGAGCTTCAGCTGCATCTCCCACGTGGGCACAGGGACCCAAACACTAGTGCCATCTTCCAAGGCTCTTCCCAGGCCATTGGCAGTGAGCTGGATCAGAAGTAGAGCGGTGCGGGGTTCCGGCCCCGTGGCACAGTAGGTTAATCCTCCGCCTGCGGCGCCAGCATCCCATATGGGCACCGGTTCTAGTTCTGGCTGCTCCTCTTCCAAACCAGCTCTCAGCTATGACCTGGAAAAGCGGTAGAAGACGGTCCAAGTGCTTGGGCCCCTGCACCCGCATGGGAGACCTGGAGGAAGTTCCTGACTCCTGGCTTTGGATCGGCACAGCTCCAGCCGATGCAGCCACCTGGGGAGTGAACCAGCTGATAGAAGACCTCTCTCTCTCTGTCTCTTTCTCTCACTGTCTGTAACTCTACCTCTCAGATAAATAAATAAGATCTTTAAAAAAAATAAGTAGAGCAGTGGGGACATGAACGAGCCCTCCTATGGGAGGCAGGCTTCGCAGAAGGTGGCTTTACCAGCTACGCCACAAGGCACGAATCCTTTCAAGAACCTTTGCCATGAAGGGAGCAGACAGATTTAGGAAAAGATGGTAAAATGCAGAAGGTCCCTTTAAATGCAAAACAAACAAACAAAAACCCATACAAACAAAACAAAACAAACAAAAAACCTTGAACATTCTTTTTAACATTTTATTTCAGAGAAGTTTTTTTTTAAAGATTATTTATTTATTTAAGTATTTGTTTGAAAAGCAGAGTTACAGAGAGAGAGAGAGAGGATGAGACAAACACACACAGAAAAAGAGGTCTTCCATCCACTGGTTCACTCCCCAAATGGCCACAATGGCTGGGGCTGGGCTGCAGCCAGGAGCCAGGAGCTCCATCCAGGTCTCCCACGTGGGTGCAGGGGCCCCAGCACCTGGGCCACCTTAGCAGGGAGCTGGATCAGAAGTGGAGCAGCCAGAACACGAGCTGGCACCTGTATGGGGTGCTGGTGGCATCACAGACCGAGGCTTTACCGGCTACATCACAGCACTGGCCCCCAGACAGTATTAAATTTGCCAAATGAGAACTGTTGAGGTGGTGATGCAAACCGTTCCCGCAAACCCCTCCCTCTTCCCCCATTAACGCCTTATATCAGTACCTTTGGCAGAACTAATGAACCAGACCCGACTTTCATTATGTTTGCCCCCAAACTTGCTCTATGCATTCCGTGCCCCAGCCTCCAGTTGTCAACGTTCGGTATTCAGATCCGTGTCTCGCTCTGATCTACCCTGGTCTCATGCGTGGTATTTGTCTTTGTTTTTCTCAACATGATGTCCTCCTTTGCCACCTATTTTACTGCAGTTTCACTTCCTTGAGTGTTTCTGGAACTAAGCAGAAGAAAGCAGTGGAAAGAGGTCATGAGGTGGGATGAGGGGGGCAGCCATGGTCACAGCATGGGGGCCCTAACAGGAAGCCCAGGCATGCGCAGCACCCCTCACCACCCCCACCCCCACTGCTGTCTGAGAGCCCTGTCCAGACTCTTCCCTCTGCTCCCCTGAGCCCCACTTCAGCTGAACCAAAGGTGGCCAGGCCAGGAGAGGTGCCTTGCTGTGCCCAGAACGCCGCAGAGACAGCAGTGGGATGGCTGAAATACCGGCGCGAGCCCGGCACGGACACTCTGAGTTAGAGAGGTGGCTAACTAGATCTAACTAGATCTCTAACTAGATCTGAGTTAGAGGTGTGGCTTCCATGGTAACAGGCAGATTGCAGCCCTGAGGAAGGAGCAGCTGGGAAACAGCGTGCGATAGATCTTGATTCCTCGTGCTTCTGGCCACTTCAACTCCACCTGCGAAGCTCCGGTCTCTCACTGCGGCTGCACCTGTCTGCCCGAAGGGACGGAATGACACCGTGGGAGGAGCTCAGTGTGGAGTCAAACAGTCTGGGATGAGAGTTCAATGCTGTGCGACCTCACTCTGTGTCCTTGCAGTCTCGACCCCTCTCTCCTCATCTGTAGCATGATCACAGCAGAGCCAGACTGGCGGCCCGGAGGGAGGCCTAGAAACAAAGTAGGACATATGTACAGTCTGCCCTGCATGTCCACAGCCCTGCACCCAAGAATGCAACCAACCACAGGTAGAAACATCCCCCAAAACTGCCTCTCTACTGGAAATGCATAGACTTGTTTTCTTTTCATTGTTCCCTAACAGCACAGGATAAGAACTGTTTGCATATCATCTGCATTGCATTAGTAGTATAAGTAATCCAGACATGACTGCAGCTATACAGGAGGATGTGTAGCAGGTTATATGAAAGGAACCTGAACATCCATGGATGTCAGTATCCTCAGGTACCCTGGAACCAAAGGGACAAATCGTGCGTGCGTGTGTGTGTGTGTGTGTGTGTGTAATACAATATATTTACAGTACGTGGCACAGAGTGTAGATTCAACAAATGGGAACAGTATTAGTAGCAGTAACATTATATGTCAGCCTTAATGATGAAATAAAATCCTCACGAACCCACTTACGATTATTACACAAATCACACAATTTCCTGTGAGGCAGACACTTGGGAGAAGGAGACCCTCAGTGCCTTTTAGCTCAATTACCTGGAACCTGAGCTACAGGACTGTTACTTATGTTGCAAATCAGAGTGACGTAGGGCCTTGCCACCAAGCATATCCGATTGCTCCTGCCAAGAAGTAGGAGCCTCTAAAGTTACTGATTGCGCAATTAGCTTATTTGGTCTTTAAAGGACAAATACGCCGCACATGTGGAACTGTGGGAGGAACCTGGGCCATATACTTCATGAGATGTCTTGGGTCTCACAGAAGAGGTTTCATCCGTTCAACCAAGACAGTACACTGTAGAAATATGGTTGAAGTGAGACTAACAAAAAATGTTCTGTGTTCCTTGTTCCCTCTCGAACAGAGCGAGGTGAGCAAAGGATCTACTCAGAGTATTTATTCAGCCTGGTATTTGTCTTCTGCGTTCACATTGTGGAGTTAGAAATAGGCCTTGTTGAAACTCAACAATAAAACAAACAACCCAGTTAAGAAATGGGCAAAGCCTATGAACAGACACTTTTCAAAGGATGAGATACTAACGGTCAACAGATGTATGGGTCACTAGCCACCAGGGAAATGCAAATAAAATGGGGCATCACCTCATCCCAGTTAGAAAGGATCTTACTCAAGAATCAAAAGGCTGCACAGCCTGGTGAGGCCGTGGAGGAAGATGCTCCTTAATACATTGTTGGTGGGGTGAAAACTGGTACAGCTATCATGGAAAACAGCCCAGAGATTCCTCAGAAAACTACAACTAGATCTTCCACAGCACCCAGCTCTTCCACTCCCAGGAATACATCCAAAGTGAAATCCGCGAACCAAAGAGATGCCTGCCCTTCCATGTTCATAGCAGCTCGAGTCACAAAACCAAAGATGTGGAATCAACTCAGATGTCAATCAACTGATGATTGGATAAAGAAAATGCGGTGTGTAGACACACGATGGAATATTACTCTGCCATAAAAAAGAACTAAGTGCTGACATTGGCAACAATGGACGCCCCTGGAGATCATTATGCTAAGTGAGATAAGCCAGACTCGGGAAGACAAGCACACGTTTTCTCTTATTTCCAGAAGCTCATATAGAGAGCGAGTGAGTATAAAAGTTGTGTGGACGTTACGAATATTGATTCACTGACTCTATCATATGATAATATTACTCTTCTTTTCCCACGGTGTGAATGCTGTCACCACTCCTTCACTTTGTGACGTTAATATCTCTGTTTTCAAGAAAAACAGTAAGTGTGTGTAGAAATATAATGCCACGTTTGAAGTGAATTTGGCAAAATGTCAAAAATCGCTAAATTTTAAAACTAAAAACATAAACCTATAAACAACTTGATAGCCATATTGTGCCTATGGCTGTAAGTTATAATTCCTACCCTTTGGTTTTCAATAACTATTTTAAATAACTCATTTTTATTACAAAGTGAAACACAGGCCCCACTCTCTCTAAGGTGGATCCACACGAGCGATTGAGCCCATCTTCAACTTTGTTCCTCCCTTCCCGCCGGAAGCCCTCAGCTTCCCATTTTCTCTCAACCTTCCTACCATCTGCACCTCTAGGGTTTGCGGTTTCCTTCAAAGACCTCCAGGGATGCTCCTGACTGGAAAAGGTCAGAATGTTTAGTCCAAGAGAAGAGCGAATGAGGCCGATTCCTGCCTGGAGTCTCTGCTTCCCACAGGGACACACCTCCTTCACCAGCAACGCCTCACTGTAGCTGACAGGTTCATTCCCAAAACCACCTGGTCTCAGACCGAATCCCTACCTCACTCCGCGCACCAGCGTAAATGTCTGAAATGACAGAGATTTGCAAACCCTGAGAGACCAGCAGAAAGCCAGGGTGAGCTTCCAGTCCTCTGTGGGAACTGGGTTCTTTGACATGGCACAAGCCCTGCAACGCTTACAAAGAAGAAGCAACAAAGCCTGAACCCATAAATACTGTTAACTTCCCCTGTGGAAAAGACAGACAGACACGGAATCGATGTGTGGCCCAGTGACACACGAACACTAATGACAAAGCTTTCGCAAATCAGTTTTGTTAACTCCCTAAAACCCAGTAGGAATGAACAGTATTCAAGACCATCCATCGTCTCCACAAAAAAAGGCAAATAGGCCATAAATATGTGAAAAAGGTCCAGTCTTTCATTATTAAAGTGCAAATTAAAGCAATAATGACTTGCCATTTGTCTTTTAGGCGAAGATCTGAAGGTCTGATAGAACATGGAGCTGGTGAGTGTTTGAGGAAATAGGTGGTTTGTGTCCTGTTAATGGGGTTGTAAACCGGGCAACCTTCTTGCTGGGCAATTTGACAGTATGTATTAAAATGTAAAATGCACATACCCTTTGACCCAGCAATTCCACTGCTAGGAATGTCTCCCCAGGGTAAGTTCTCTCAACCGTGCAAAAGTGCATGTGTACCAGGATATGTGCTGCCGGGCTGTTTGTAGTCTCCTCCAAACTCGGGGGGAAACTCGTTAATACCAATTGAAAGAACAGGTTAAATTAATTAGCATGAACACCCAGTGGAGTACTAAGCAGTGAGGAGGTGCATGGGTAGGCCTTTGTGTGTTGTGGAACGGTGTCGAGGGGAGGCTGCTACACAGGGAGAGAACCAGGTGGTAGAACAGTGCGTTCAGATGATTGACAGGTGGTAGGTAGATGATGGATACAGACAGACTGACTGATGACAGAGGGATGCATAGGCATGAACGCTTGCAGAGGACTTTAGGAAGGGTTTACATTGTAGCTACCTCGGGGTAACTGGTAGGGCTGGGAGGCCCACAACAGAAAATACGGGTTTCCACCTCTTCATTCTGTTTGGAAGAAATCTTAACTTTTTTAGATTTATTCCATCTACTTGAAAAGCAGAGTGACACAGAGAGAGGGACAGACCGAGGGACAGACAGAGGTCTTCCTCTGCTGGTTCTGTCTTTAGGTGGCCCCCACAGCAGGGGCTGGGCCAGGATGAAGCCAGGAGCCAGGAGCTCCACCTGGGTCTCCGACACGCATGGCAGGGCCCAGGTACCCTTTTCATCACTAATGTGCTTTATCTTACATTTGCAACAAATACAGTTGCTAAAAAGGAGAGAACGCAGAGGGGACGGAGAAGGGGAGAGAGGGAAGGCAGGAAGGAGTGAAAGGGGGAGCAGAGGGAAAAGTCAAGAGAAGGAAGCCGTCACCCCGTGAGAGAAGGCCCTGCCCCGTGCAGCCCACCTACAACGTCACGTTCAGGACCCCCCCGCCCAGGGAGCGCCGGGCTGCAGGCTCTGTCCACGGAGTCCCTGGGAGGAAACGTTCGTTCACCGCCCAGGAGGGCCGGGGACGCCTGGGGGCCGGACAGCGCTCCCTCGCCTCACACTCGCCGGTGTCCTGTCCCTGTGCCTCCGTCCAGAGGACACCTGACACCCTGACACCGCCAAGACGACACAGACAGCTGGAGTCCGGGAGGGGGGGGGGGGGGCAGCCTCTCGCGGGGCAGGGATGCAGTGGCCGCGTCACGCCGGATCCATGCTTGCTTCCTCCCCTGGCCAGAAGCTACAGGACAATCGTGTTTGTTTTTTGTTACTCTTGAAAGTTAAAATCCTATGTGAGGTCCATTTCCAAAGACCACGGGTTACAGCCGAGAATTATTTTGTTTTGTTTTGTTTTGTTTTGTTGAGTGACTTTAAGAGGACTTTTATGATTTTTATCCATTCCTGTGGGCAAAGGAGGAAATTTTATTACCTCTCCCCCAAGGTCAGGGGAAAAAAAAAAAAACACAAAAACCCTCTAAGAAAGCCAGCCCTGGTCCCTCAGCCCCTTCCCGGGGCCCTGCCCGTCGCGGGGTCCCTGCCCTGAACCCGGCACCCGTGGCTGCGGCTTCTAACCAGCCTGGTGCTCCTCCTCAGTTTAAATATTAACAGGCACGTAAGCTGCTGGGGGCAAGAGGGGGCCTGGCGGGAGAGGCAAGCCCCGGCTGGCTGCGCAATTACCTCTTACGCAAGCCCTGGCCGCAGTCAGTCCCAGCTCTCCAGGCCAGGCTTGCCTAAGCCTCCTCATAGCCCGAGAGTGAGTCACCGGGAGCGGAACAAAGGGCCATTCTGGCGAGGTGGCTCCCTCAGCCCTCGGCAGAGCTGCTCTCAGGAAAAATCCCACTTCTCGCCCGGAGGACAGAGAAGGAGGCGAATCCGAGAGTTCACGGCAGATCCCAGAGCCAGGGGGATTTTCTCTCCCTGCAGTAGCACTTCCGCTTGTGGGTGCTGTGGGTGCTCCCAGCAGGTCCCTTCTGAGGGCTGCAGCCATGGCTGACCACTGTGCTGAAGGCTGCTGGCTTATCCCCGGCTGTCTCCTGTCAGCAAAAGCATCAAATATTTTTCAGTAGCAGCGTTTGTGCATCCAGAGTCCTGCACTACTGACACCCTGGTGACATTTTTTTTATGTGAAAGTCAGAGAGAGAGAGAGAAAGAAGGGAGGGGGGGTCTTCCATCTGCTGGTTCACTTTCCAAATGGCTGCAACGGCCAGAGCTGAGCCCATCAGAAACCAGGAGCCAGATGCTTCTTCTAGGTCTCCCACTACTTTCCCAGGTGCATCGGCAGAGAGCTGGGCCAGAAGTGGAGCAGCCGGGACCAAGCCTGTGTCCGCATGAGATGTCCGTGCCACAAGTGGCGGCTTTACCCACTGTGCCACAGCGCTGGCCCCTCAACCTAGTAACTGTAAAGAAAACATATACATAAAATCTGAACTCTAGAGGTGGAGAATTAGCCTTAGGAATGATAAGACTGATTCCACAGATGGAGAAACTGAGGCGGGGTGCGCTCTCTTGGGAACGTGACGGAGCCCTGATGGAGGTACTTGGCGCTCACAGCTCATCTGCAGCCTATGTCTGCTACACGAATTCACTGTCTACCTGAACCTCCACCCAACCTGTTTGTACACTCGGAAAACCCAACGAGAGCCCGGGCTCGGGAGATCCTCGTGGCAACACTGCAGCCTGCAGGTAAGTGTGAAGATAGCAGTACACCTGCTCAGAGCTGTCCGTCAGGCGGAGTGACAACACAGGGTGCGCGTGGCCTCTGGCAGCCTCAACCCCTGGAGAGGAAGTTGCTCCCCAAAGAGAAGGGGTAAGGTGAAGGGGCATGCCTTGGCTTTGGGCTGGAACGGCTGGGTCAGAGCAGTGGTGTGTTATTCAGAATTCATTTGCCAAAGTTGGCTGGGGAAAGAAGTTAATTTCTCACAATGTTGCCAAAGAGGATTGAGTCTTAGAATAGAGATTTCTTATGAATCTTGATGTGAATGGAATGGGAGAGGGAGCAGGAGATGGGAGAGTTGTGGGTAGGAGGGAAGTTATGGGGGGGGGGAAGCCACTATAATCCAAAAGCTGTATTTTGGAAATTTGTATTTATTAAATAAAAGTTAAAAAAAAGAATAGAGGCCGGCGCCGCGGCTCACTAGGCTAATCCTCCGCCTAGCGGCGCCGGCACACCGGGTTCTAGTCCCGGTCGGGGCGCCGGATTCTGTCCCGGTTGCCCCTCTTCCAGGCCAGCTCTCTGCTGTGGCCAGGGAGTGCAGTGGAGGATGGCCCAGGTGCTTGGGCCCTGCACCCCATGGGAGACCAGGAAAAGCACCTGGCTCCTGGCTCCTGCCATTGGATCAGCGCTGTGCGCCGGCCGCGGCGGCCATTGGAGGGTGAACCAACGGCAAAGGAAGACCTTTCTCTCTGTCTCTCTCTCTCACTGTCCACTCTGCCTGTCAAAAAAAAAAAAAAAAAAAAAAAAGAATAGAGATTTCTTAAAAAATTTAGAAATAGACTTGCCATATGATCCAGCCGTCCTGCTACTGGGTATAAACCCAGCAGACATGAAATCATTCTATCAAGCAGAGGTCTGCCCCACCGTGTTTATAGCAGTACCGTTCACAATAGCCGAGATATGGAATTAATCAAGGTGTCCATCATCAGGTAAATGGATAAAGAAAATGTGATACACACTCACACCCACACACACACTGGAATATTATTCAGCTGTAAGAAGAATGAAATTCTGCTATTTGCATCAAAACTGATGCGAGCGGAAGACATGGTGAGTGAAACAAGCCAGATACGGAAAGACAAACACCACATGTTCTCCTTAGATGTGGGAGCTGAAATTTAAAAAAATCAAAAAACAAAAACAAAGAATGACATGCCTGTATGTATCAGTACTGCTGCAAATATAGTTTTGTCAAATTTGTAAAATATCTTCATCAAACCAATTACTAGTTTTAATGATCTGTGATTATTTCAAGATCTGCTGTGTATGAGTGAAATAGACATCTTTTCATTCGATTACTGTTGTAGCGCTTGCCTATATTCCTTTTTACTTGTTTATTTAGTGGAGCATTAAGCATTTGACTATAATGTAAATTAGAAAGATGTTATCGCCAAAATTAAGGGAGAGGAAGGAGGCAAAAAAGAAGAGGGAGGGAAGGCAGTATTACATTCTTAGAACTGTGTCTGACCGACACTGAATCTGTTCCCTTAGTATTGACGTCACGTTAACATAACAGACACTGAAGACTGCTGCCTGTGCTCTCTAGAGGAAGCCTGGAAGATGGGAAATCGCCCCTCGCCCATGCCCACCTCCCCTTCCTCTGCCCACAGCGGCCTCCACTCCCCAGTCTTCCCACTGGGTAGTCCAGCTGACATGGGGAAATTAGTGTTTTCACACATTTTATTTAAAAGGCAGAATTAGAGAGACAGAGCGTGTGCGCGCACATGTGCAAGAGAGAGAGGGAATATCTTCCATCCACTGATTCTCTCTGCCAAACGGCCTCAACGGCTGGGACCAGTCCAGGTCAAAGCCAGGAGCCTGGAGTGCCTTCCAGGTCTCCCACGAGGGAGCAGGGCCCCAGCACTCGGGCCGTCTTGCGCTGCTATTCCAGGCACATCAGCAGGGAACAGGATGGGAAGAAGAGCAGCCGGGACTCAAACCAGTGCTTCCATAAGAGATGCCGTTGTTACAGGTGGTCACTTAACCCACTGTGCATGATGCCGCCTCCCTCTCGATGTCTTGAAGTATCTAAGAACAGCAAAGAGGGGCCGGCGCTGTGGCATAGCAGGTAAAGCCACCACCTGCAGTGCCGGCATCCCATGTGGGCACCGGTTGGAGTCTCAGCTGCTCCACTTCCGATCCAGCTCTCTGCTAAGGCCTGGGAAAGCAGTAGAAGATGGCCCAAGTCCTTGGGCCCCTCCCTGCACCCACATAAGAGACCAAGGAAGAAGCTCCTGGCTCCAGAATGGTGCAGCTCTGGCCGTTGTAGCCAACTGGTGAGTGAGGCAGCAGATGGAAGACCTTTCTCTCTCTCTCTCTCTCTCTGCCTCTCCTCTCTCTGTACAACACTTTCAAATAAATAAATAAATCTTTAAAAAAAAAAACAGTAAAGAAAGGCTAGAGAATTAAATTACAGAGAAATGTCACAGATTAATTCATGTAGACCAAATGTGCCAATTAATGGGTCAACATGGACCTCTAGGGAGCGCTCTAGGGACAGACGGAAACATTGCTTTTCTCCATAGTTTCCAATGAGTCGGACAGAAACATCTTCTGATCCCTGCCCAAATGCCACCATTTCCTGTAGGGTTTTCTAGACACGCTATCTAAAATCGCAATAGATCCCCCGTGCTTCCTCACCATCTCCCCTGCCTTGTTTTTTCTCCTTGGCACTGGACATTATCAAATATACCACACCTGTCACTTACGTCACTGGGTTTAGTGTCTGTCTGCCCACCAGAATGGACGCTAGGAGAGAACAGACGTTGCTCCTGTCTGTTCACTGCTGCGTCCCCGGAGCTCAGAACGGTGCCTGGCACATGGATTGGCCCGCAACAAACAGTCAGGGAAAGAATGCCTAGATGGGGCTCACATGAAGATAACATAACCCAGGAGGATTAAGGAAAATATCAGACGGCAGAGTCAACAACCAGCATTATCTTGATGGGTGAGAACAACAGTCAGAGCTAGCAAGGTGGAATGTAGCAGGCTATGTAAGTCAACCCCGCACTTAGATTTGAGAAAAACAATTGCACAAGAACAAGATGCGAAAGATAACGAGGCTAAATCACAGCACGTGCAAAAAATGACAGGGTCTCGGATGGCCGCCAGCTCAGTCTGACTCAAAAAGTAAAGGCAGCCTGTCCAAAAAGGGTGCTCTCTGATGCCATCACTGATGGCCACAATCATTGTTTTCGGTACCCGGGTGTGGCCTGTGCATTCCTGCATCTGGACTCACATCTCTTTTTGTCTCCATGCACCTTCCATGTGAACCAGGCAGCTGAGTTTGGAAGAGCAAAGATGAGAAACACCCAGACTCCCATCAGTAGGGAACTGTTTCAACGCCTGACGGAAAGCTGTACCCTCTGTGTGACACAGCCTTCACGTGAGAAGGAGGACACCATGGATGTACGGGCTTGGAGCATCCCCAAGGTAAGCAGGCAGGAGAGCGCCGAGAGGGAGAGGGAGGGAACCAACACAAAGGAGAATCACTGCCAAGCTTCCTTAGAGTTACCAGTCACAGGGGAATCACTCAGACCGAATGCATGTTTGACTTCATAATTTGGCAGAACAGAAATCAACTCATTCAAAATGGCTTGGGCCAGCGTTGAGGCATAGCGGGTAAAGCCACCATCTGCAGTGCCAGTATCCCATATGGGCACCGGTTCAAGTCCCGGCTGCTCCACTTCTGATCCACTCCCTGCTGTGGCCTGGGAAAGCAGTGGAGGATGGCCCAAGTCCTTGGGCCCCTGCACCCACGTAGGAGACCTGGAAGAAGCTCTTGGCTCCTGGCTTCAGATCAGCCCAGCTCCAGTTGTTGTGGCCAATTGAGTGAACCAGTGGATGGAAGACCTCTCTCTCTCTCTCTCTCTCTCTCTCTCTCTCTGCCTCTGTGTAACTCTGACTTTCAAATAAATAAATAAATCTTTTTTAAAAATGAAACAAAATAAAATGGCTCATGGATTTCCACACATACAGGTAGCCTCAACAAAATCTTTGGGAAAGGAAAACAGGGATTTTTCCTTAGAACACAAGGGATGGAACATCTGTAAACAATGAATAAATAATTGTTCAAGCCTTATTACCTGCTGAGCATGGTGCTAGAATTTTAGATGCATCTCTCATCTGTTGATTGATTCTTTCATTCAGTGTGTGTCTGTGGAGAAGCTATGCCGATCCAGGCATACAGAGCTTAACTCAGTGCACAGTGCCAGCCACCGCATAGGGCTTTGGCAACAGCTAGAGAAATGTCAAGCTTATAGCCTAGTAGCTGGCTGGAGTGATTTACTCACATTTTTCTCAGCATCTTTGGCATAAAACTACAGATGCAATTGGTACATCATTTTGAAAAATGATTATGGAGGTGCCTCAAAAATTAAAAATAAAATTATCCAAGGAAATGGAATCAATATGTCAGAGAGATAGCCTCCTCCCATGTTCACTGCAGCATTATTCATAATAACCAAGATGTACAAACAACGTAAGTGTCCACCAATTGATAAGTAAAGTGCTGTCTTTTACTTATACACAATAGAATATTACTCTGCCTTCAAAAAGAAGGAAATTCTGCCATTAGTGACAACGTGGATGAACCTGGATGTTGTGTTAAGTGAAAGAAGCCATCCAGAGAAAAGGCAAGTATACTAAGGGCTCACTGTCATGTAGAGACTGACATGGTAAACTCGTAGGGACAGGGAGCATAACGGTTTCCAGGGGTTGTGGGGTGGGGGAAATGGGGAGATGTTGGCTGGAGCGTACCAACTTGTGGTCACAGAGTACTAAGTTCCGGAGAAGTGACACCGGGTTTTGCAGAATTCTCCTTGATTAACTCAGAATGTCCCTGGCTGAGCTTACGCCAATGGCAGCTGGTTTTGCTCAGCCCAGTTCTGCATATTGCAGGGCGGGTGAGAGCCATTGGCTCCTTGGTGACACTTGCCTGGGTCAGAACATCTGCTGTGCCCAATCCCTGCTGGCTGGGGTAGTTTTCAGCGCTAACACTCAAGTGTTGAGCCCAGCTGGTGCAATCCCAGCCTCAACGGCACCTTCTCCTCCACGGATACACAACAGGCAAGGGTAATCTTAAAATCAGCCTGGGGAAGGCAGGCGCCGTGGCTCACTAGGCTAATCCTCCGCCTTGCGGCGCCGGAACCCCGGGTTCTAGTCCCGGTCGGGGTGCCGGATTCTGTCCCGGTTGCCCCTCTTCCAGGCCAGCCCTCTGCTGTGGCCAGGGAGTGCAGTGGAGGATGGCCCAAGTGCTGGGGCCCTGCACCCCATGGGAGACCAGGAGAAGCACCTGGCTCCTGCCTTCGAGTCAGTGTGATGTGCTGGCCGCAGCGCGCCAGCCGCGGCGGCCATTGGAGGGTGAACCAACGGCAAAGGAAGACCTTTCTCTCTGTCTCTCTCTCTCTCACTGTCCACTCTGCCTGTCAAAAAAAAAAATCAGCCTGGGGGGTCGGTCCAAGATGAAGTGCAGTAGCAGGACAGCACCCCCACACAGAGCTTTTGCCGGCCCCTCTCCCCCTTCAGACCGGGGATGTCGATGCAGACTCCCCTTCCTCTGCCTGGCCAGTCTCACCCCTTCATCCTCGCCCTTCTCTGCCTCACACCCAGCCCTAGAAACAGGCACTCAGCAACCCTGACCTTGTTGGGATTTCAATGCTAGAAGCACTGCACAGATGCAAGCGTGAACGAAGACCCTGCCCTTAGGTTGTGAATATGGGGTTTGGGTGGGATTTTGTCCCCTACAGACAGCAGTCGGAAGGACCAGGTCCGCATCCCTCACGAGATTGCTGGGGTGTTGGAGCCTCCTACAGGACTGCAGCCTGGTGACTGGAAAGCCCCGTTCTGCACACACGCTCTGCTCTTCAGCCCTTTATCTCCTTCTGCCCCGACACCCGCAAGGTGTATGTTTAGGTGGGAAAAGCCAGTTGTAGGACAGTCTGTGTGCAGAGCGCTGCTGTGGTCGGGTGGGGCGGTAGAGCACGTGAGCACGTGTTGCATGCTGGGAGCAGCCCTGAGAGAACACACACGGACGACTCAGCTGACCCCAGGGACTTGGTGATGGGGAACAGCAGGCACAAGCAGCCGTAGCGCCACACCCCCTTGCTCCTTTTGGAGTTGGCACTGTGTGCAGCACCCTCATCAAAAGACATAAGAATACCGTCTACCTCACTCACCACATATAACTTTATGTTTATTTAACCAGGAAAACCATGTCTGTGCCAAAGAAAGGAGTATCATGTTCTTGACTCTTGAGGTCGTCAAGATTTCCCAGCCTACAGCATGTTTAAATCTAAGCCCTATGGTTTCAAAATTGTACTCGACATTTATATAATAAAAACACTTCCCGATGTGGCCTTCTCCTTCAAAACAAGAACCAGGCCAAGGAAGCTCAGCTCCAAGGTGTGACTATTTGCAATGTCAGCACGTCTGCATGTCCTCCTGGTCTGGGAAGCACTCATCTCTATGCACTTTTTACAGCGCCACTGTCCTCTGTTCCCACGAGAAGACCCTGCACCAGCAAATGGCAGCGAAACACAACACAAAGTCCTAAGTACACATTCAAATAGTAAAAGTGCTTGTTAGCAATGAATTGTATTCATTCACCTTATTAGAGCTGTAAGTGGGGGGACTTCCAGTTTCCAGTCCGGCACCCAGAAAGCATAGAGCCTATCACTTCTGACCTCAAAACAAGGACCAAGCCAAACCAAATGAAAATCAACTACTCTCCTCTTCACTCATTCCTGATAGGAACGCAAAATGGAACAGCCACTTTGGAGGACAGTGTCACAGCTTCTTAGGGAGCTAACCACACTCATCATTCAACTCAGCAGTTGCTACTTACCCAAATGAGGTACAACTTTTCTCATCGCATAGCACCTGCACATAGGTGTTGCCAGCAGTCTGATTCACACCTCCAAAACTCGCCTACAGCAAGGTCCCTTCGATAGGTGAATAAGCAGTATTACATCATTACTCAGTGATTTAAAAAAAAAAAAAGCTGAGCTATCCCACTACAAAGACATGGAAAAAGCATAAGAGCATCTTTGCTAAATGCAGGAAGCCTGTCTGAGAAGGCTACACGGTGTGTGACTTCACCCATCTGACATTCCAGGAAGGTAAAACTGCAGAGACAGGAAACTGGTCAGGGGTTTCCAGGGGTTGGAAATGTACAAAGCAGGACAAATGTACAAAATGTAAGCTGCAGGACATTAATAATACAGCAAACTGAGAGAGGGCAAGCAGGAAAATGGGAACTTGGTTTTCTGCGAACCTAAACTTGGATATAATGAGCCATAAAAAATAGTAAAGCAGCATTCTCAAAGCGCCCAGCGACTGCGCATCTGGGTATGGACCCAGAAGTCCCAACAGCAAGGGCTCAGAGATACCTCAGCTCCACTGTCACGTCAGCATCATTCCGAAGAGCCCAAACATGGAAGCAACCCAAGGGCCCAGCCAGGGATGAAGCCATAAACAAAATGTGGTATGCCCACGCAATGGAATACTACTCAGCCAGAAAAGGTAAGGAGGAATTCCTAACACATTCTACAACTACTACCCGAACAGTGCTCTATACTCTGTGTGTCTTTGTGGGTGCAGTCAGTTGAAATCTTCACTTAGCATATACTAAGTTGGTCTTCTGTATATAAAGATAATTGAAAATGAATCATGATGAAGAATGGGATGGGAGAGGGAGTGGGAGATGGGATGGCTGTGGGTGGGAGGGAGGTTATGGGGGGGAAGCCACTATAATTCAAAAGTTGTGCTTTGGAAATTTATATTTATTAAATAAAAGTTTAAAAAGGAGGAAAGTGGAAGTTAGTAGATAAGTATGTAAGTTCAGTTTTGTGAGATAAAAATGTTCCGGAAATGGGTAGTGGTGATGGCAGCACAACCATGAGAATATACTTTTAAAAAAAGATTTATTGGGGCTGGCGCCGTGGCTCACTTGGTTAATCCTCTGCCTGCGGCACCAGCATCCCATATGGGCACCGGGTTCTAGTCCTAGCTGCTCCTCTTCCAGTCCAGCTCTCTGCTGTGGCCCAGGAAGGCAGTGGAGGATGGCCCAAGTGCTTGGGCCCCTGTACCCGCATGGGAGACCAGGAGGAAGCACCTGGCTCCTGGCTTCGGATCGCCGCTGTACACTGGCCATAGTGGCCATTTGGGGGGTGAACCAACAGAAGGAAGACTTTTCTCTCTCTCTCTCTCTCTCTCTCTCACTGTCTACAACCCTACATGTCAAATAAATTAAAGAAAAAAAGATTTATTTATTTATTTGAAAGTCAGAGTTACACAGAGAGAAGAGAGACAGAGAGAAAGAAAGAGGTCTTCCATCCGCTGGCTCACTCCCCAGTAGGCTGCAATGACCAGAGCTTCGCCAATCTGAAGCCAGGAGCTTCTTCCAGGTCTCCCACGTGGGTGCAGGGGCCCAAGGACTTGGGCCATCCTCTACTGCTTTCCCAGGCCACAGCAGAGAGCTGGATCAGAAATGGAGCCGCCAGGACTCAACCCAGTGCCCATTTGGGTACCAGCACTACGGGCAGTGGCTTTACCTGCTATGCCACAGCGCCAGCCCTGAGAATATACGTAATAACACTGCACTACATACTTAAAAGTAGCTAAGAAGGCGGCATTAATGTTTCATATATTTTACCACAATAACAATGTCAGAAAATAATAAGACACTAAATTAGAATATTTGGCATAAAAAATTTGTTTATGAACAAATAATTCCTGAAAGAAAACACAAACACTGACACCGCAGTCACGTCTTGGGAGGGCTGTGGACAAAAGCAGCAGATTTTTCATGCATTTTGAACTCACAGCATTTCTTCATTTTTACTTTATCACACGCACTTCCCAACCCAGTTTAAAAGGCAGGAGGGAGCTTCCCAACAGCTCACACCTCTCTTTCAAACAGAAGCAGGTCGTTCAGAACCAGACACATGATTTTTCAAACGAAGATGCTACATTAGTGCTTAATTCTGTTCTTTCCACCACTCCGAGTGAGACATTCTCAAATATTGAGAAGCAGGGTCGGTGCTGTGGCGCAGCAGGTAAAGCCACCGCCTGCAGTGCCAACATCCCATATGGACCCTGGTTCAAGACTCTGCTGTTCCACTTCCAATCCAGCTCTCTGCTGTGGCCTGGGAAAGCAGTAGAAGATGGCCCAAGTCCTTGGGCCCCTGCACCCACATGGGAGACCCAGAAGAAGCTCCTGGCTCCTGGCTTTGGATTGGCAAAGCTCTGGCCATTGCGGCCAATTGAGGAGTGAACCAGTAGATAGAAGACCTCTCTTTCTCTCTGTCTCTCTTCTCTCTGTGTAACTCTGACTTTCAAATAAATAAATAAATCTTTAAAAAAAAAAAAAAAAAAAAAAAGAAGCCACTCATTCACAGGGACCCACGTTTACAGTCCCTGGCATATGAATGAACCATGGGTCCATCAGTGACCTGCTGTCTTTAATAGCAGTGGTGGATTCTGACATTTAACCTTTGCCCTGGCCCCCAGGGCTTGGGCCCAAGAGCAGCAGTCACTGATGTTTATTGAGGACCCATGTTTCTTTTTTCCAGGAGTAGTTTATTTGAAAAGTAGAGTGAAAGGGAAAGAGAGAGAGAGAGAGAGATCTTCCATTTGCTGTTTACCCCCCCAAATACCCACAACAGCCGGGGCTGGGCCCAGCCAAAGCTAAGGGGCTGGAAACTCCACTGGGTTCCCCCATGTGTGTGGCAGGGACATCATTCCTTGTTTCCCAGGCGCAATAGCAGGAGCTGGACTGGAAGCAGGATGGCCAGAACTTGGACGAGTATTCCAGTAGGGGATGTCAGGGGCCAAGCGGCAGTTACAGCCTCTGCACCAGGGCACCCATCTCAAAGGCGATCTGGTTCTTAAACTCAGTCTGTAGTTCTTTAATCTGATCAGCCTGCGGTCTCCACACAGCGACCAGCTCCAGTTCACGTACAAGTAAAACTTGGGCAGGAACCTTCCAGACTTGTAACATTTCCAAGGCTTTCCCTCATGAGTATACAGTTTTTGCATCCACTTTGCTACTAATACAAAGCCTGTGTATGAGACCACCGTGCCCTGCCATGAGGCCAGCAACAGCTTTGCAGAGCGGGGATGGAGTTAAGCCACCACTGGGAAACCTACAAGCTGGCCTCCGCCTTGCTCCTCACAGCACCCCCAGCACACCACACAGCACCTAGCACAAAGTACTGTGACAGTGCGAGAAGAACCCAGCATAAGGCCCCTGGTGTTCTGGATGTCTAAGTGTGAAATCCCGCAGACCACCCCCGTAGTCTGGGGGTCTTTTTAATGCCAGGTGCTCAGGCTAACCAGCAGGATATTCTAATGCCCGAGAGACTTGTATAACCCCACCGTGTGTTACCAAGGTGTGTTCTTAATCAGTTGTCCCAGTAGATGAGAAATTACTCATCACCCACATAAAGCCAAGGCAGCCCTTGAGTGAGTTGCCAAGTATTTCAGCAAATGGTGTTGACTTCGCATGCTGAGTGGAAGGACAGACTCGCCACTACCTTTCCACAGAAAGGGTCCAAAGTGGGAGCCTCTTCTGGAAGGTGAAGGCTGCCATCTCTTGCCTCTCTCGGCCTGTAAGAGACAGAGCCCGGGGCCAGTGCTGTGGAGTAGAGGGTAAAGCTACTGCCCGCAACACGGCTCCTGTCCCAGCAGCGCCACTTCCGATACAGATCTCTGCTAATGACGTAAGAAAAGCAGCAGAAGATGGACCACGTGTTTGGGCCCCTACCGACCACATGGGAGACCCAGGAGAAGCTCCCGGCTCCTGGCTTCAGCCTAACTCAGCCCTGGCCATTGCCACCATCTGGGGAGTGACCCAGCAGATGGGAGATCTCTGTGCTCTCTCTCTCTCTCGCTCTCTCTCTCTCTCCCTCTCTCCCTCCCTCTCCCTCTCCCTCTCTCTCTCCCTCTCCCTCTGTCTCTCCCCCTCTCCCTCCCTCTCTCCTTCTCTCTCTCTCTTTAACGTTGCCTTTCAAATACATCAATACATCTTTTCAAATTATCATCATCACAGTTGTTGGACAGGTGTCTCTGACCACGTGTCTGTCCAAGTTGGCTGAATTTGAATCTTACGAGGGGTGGAGTTTCATGCGCTGGATTTGTTCTCCTTCTTCTGGGTCCTCACTGCTCCACAGTTACAACTCCTGCGTCTCACCGAGTCCTTCCGTGGCTACACGAGCACCTACAATAAAATGAGATTTTATCCAGAAGCAAATAAGACAGTCATTCACGTGACAGGGCAACGTGCTGGGTATTTTTCCCCTGGGTGACTTCTAAGAGGAACCGAGTGAACATTCATGGCTTCCGTACTTTGTTACAGACGCGTGAGTGTTCACGGGGGACGTTTACAATGCGCAGGGTTACGGAAGAGCTACGACCTCGTGGTTGTCTTGTCGCTGGGTGCCCACGGTGGCCACGGCCGCCCTGCCCCGACGGGGTGTGAAGCTGAGCTGCCGTTCTCACTGTGCTAGGGCTCCGGGAGGGCAAGCGTCACGGGGGTTCTCGCCTGGTTGTGCCGATTCTTCCAGTGGTCAGTCAGCAGCCAGGAGAGGTAACTGAGGCCGGGGCCCACGGCGCAGGTGTGCACCTCCATGTGTGGTGCACACACAGGTGCTGCAGTCCGGGTGTTCTTTCAGAGCAGTGCAGAGTAGGGTTCAAATGTGGTTTACAGGGGCTGGCACTGTGATACGGGGGCTTCAGCCACTACCAGCAGTGCTGGCATTCCATATGGACACAGGTTCAAGTCCGGGCTGCTCCACTTCCAATCCAGCTCTCTGCTAATAACCCTGGGAGAGCAGCAGAAGATGGTCCAAGTGCTTGGGCCCCTGCACCCACATGGAAAATCCAGATGGAGTTTCAAGGTCCTGGCTTCAACCTGGCCCAGCCCTGGATATTCAGGTATCTGGGGAATGAACCAACAGAAGGAAGACCTCTCTCTCTCTCACTTGCGCTCGCTCTTGCTCTCTGTAAGTGTGCCTTTCAAATAAATTAATAAGCCTTCTGAAAAATGTGTGTACACACTAGTGATACTTTTCATAGCTATGATCACAAGATAAAAATTTACCTTCCCCTAAATGGAGCGTGATCTATTTGTTGGATTTTTTTTTTTTTTTTTAGATTCTACCTATAAATGATAGTTTGCAATTTGTAAAAATGTGCGACTTGCAGAAGTGGAGAGTAGAATGGTGGCTCCCAGGGTCCTGGGGAGCGGGAAATGCTTGACCAAGAGATACAGAGGTGGGGTCAGCTGTGGCGTAATGGATTAAGCTGCTGCCTGCAGCACCGGCATCCCAGATGGGTGCCTGCTGGAGTCCGGCTGCTCCACTTTCAATCCAGCTCCCTGCTAAGGTGCCTGAGAAAGCAGCGGAAGATGGCGCAAGTCCTTGGACCCCTGAACCCACGTGGGAGACCCAGAGGAAGCTCCTAATTCCAGGCTCCAGATTGGCTCAGATCCGGCCATAGTGGCCATCTGGGAGTGAACCAGCGGATGGAAGACCTTTCTCTCTCCCTCTCCCTCTCTCTATCTGTAATTCTACTTCTCAAATAAATAAATAAAATGTTTTTTAAAATTTTGCTAAGGGGATAGGTCTTAAGTATTCTTACCACATACCACAAGGTAACTATGGGAGGTGAGGGCGATTCTGGTTTGGTTGTGATATTTCGCAATGTATACTTACATCAAAGCACTGAGGAGTACAGCTCAAATACACAGGTTTTAAACTATGTGTTTACTCAGGACACAGAGAGCGTTCCCATCCGCTGGTTCACTCAGCACATACAATGGCCAGGGTGGAACCAGGAGCTGGCAGCTCGGTCTCCCACGGCGAAGGAGGGGCCCAGCCACGTGAGCCACCCACTGCTGCCTCCCAGCGTGTTCATCAGTAGGAAGACGGAATCCAGAAGCAGAGCTGGGGATTGAACCCTGCACTCCAACACGGGATGCCGCAGTTAACCGGCGTCTTAACCATTGAGCTGAACACACTCTCCACAGGTAGTCTTCGGCTGTCAGTCAAGATAGAAAAGATACACAAATAAACGGACTGGCAGTGGTTTAGCCCCCACCGCTCCCTCCTCACCCTCTCACACCATCACAGCCCTGTGGGAGACGCCCCAGGGAACATAACGAGGTCTTCACTCTCCCACAGGCACAGTCAGGACACACCTTCTGGTACCTTCATTGTTAGGGGACTTTGCACTCACACCCACCTGGATGGTGCAGGTCCAGCCCTCGGCATGTCCTCCCGGGGCAGATAAGCGATGTGGTGACCACGAGGTGGACCAGGCAGCCGCCGGCGTCCCACAGCACCGCTTCACGGTTTGGGTTTTGCAAGTAGTGGAGTACCCTCTAAAACAGAGATAGGAAGTGGAGTGCAGCAAAGCTGTAAGCCGGGGACACAGTTGTTCATCCTGATCGAGACGGTGTGCGGGGCCGGCGCTGGGGAGTAGGAGGTAGACATCCGCCTGCAGTGCCGGCATCCAATATGGGCGCTGGTTCAAGTCCCTGCTGCTCCACTTCCGATCCAGCTCCCTGCTGATGCCCTGGGAAAGCAGCAGAAGATGGTCCAAGTCCTCAGGCCCCCGCACCCACATGGGAGACCCAGAAGAAGCTCCTGGCTCCTGGCTTTGGATTGGCGCAGCTCTGGCCATTGCAGCCTATTGGGGAGTGAACCAGCGGATGGAGGACCTCCCTCTCTGTCTCTCCCTCTATCTGTCGGTAACTCTACCTCAAGTAAGTAAATAAATCTTTAAATAGCAACAAGAAAGATGGTGTGCACAGCATTTTATACGACTGGCTGCACGGTAGGTCTGTTGTAACTGACATACCTGCACTGTGGCACATAACTGCACTGTGAAACCAGGACAGCCGTGATGTCACTCAGTGATAGGCACCTCCCAGCTGCTACGGTTCCCAGGGGCCCATCGCTGCCGCCCATGCAGTCTGTCACCAGCTGACACCTTGATATTCATGCACCAACTTCAGCACCCTTTGTGCTGTAACAAAAAGGAATGGGCCAGCTGAGCTTGGAGAGACAAAAAGACACGGAAAAGTGGCAGGACAAGCAACACGAAGCAGGAGTAGCACAACCATGCCCCCAGACACAAGCACTGAGCCCCGCCCACAGTCAGGAGAACCACAGGGCATCCTGCCCCTTGCAGATGGCTGTGTGGCCGGGAGTTACCATCACTGTTAGTTGCTGTCTAGGGAATCTTGGGAGAGCAGAGTGTGGGAGGGGCTGGCACAGAAGGAACCCAGCACCTGTGCTGAGGCTGTGGGGGCTCCCAGAACCACTCCCTCACACACTCCCCGGGGCAAGTCCTCCAGCCCAGGCAGGGCCCCAGCAAGGGGAAGCTGGACTTGAACAACCGAGGGCTTTGAACATCTCCTGTAATCTCCTCTCAAAAGCCAAGAGCATCTCCAAAAGTCTTGGGTGGCTACAGATTGCAGAGTGGTCTCTGGAGTGCTGGGTACCAGAGCCAGGCCGGCAGGGAGAGCGCGCCCTTCCTCGCGTCACATGCTGAGGATGGCTCGAGATGGCAGGAGGAGAGGCCTGCAGGGCCCTGCAGTCGCTCGGTCCTCTTCCTGCTGTCCTATGCACAGCTGTGCCTCCTGCATCCACTGAACACCCATCTCCCTGGAGTCTAAAACAATCACCCTAGCAATCGTGCGGAGTGAGTGTGAAATTTGATTTCTGAAATGATGAAGTCTTCTGGTGCACATGAAAAATAAGAATACACACGGATGCTGCGACCATGAAAATATTGATATGACTATCGAAAGTGAAGGAAACAGAAAACCCTAAGGTGAAATTCTTCAGGATTGAAGACGAAGGAATGGTTTTGTCTCCATAAGTATTTCTGAGGGCAATACCATCTTCAGAAATGACAATGCAACATATGCTTGCCATACACTCTGAAATAATGCAAATAAAATAGAAGCTGAGGCGCTGTCGTCACTGTCTCTCCAGATGGCTATGTGGCCCTCAAATGTCACTCCATCGTCCCTGGCTCACCGGTGCTACCCCTACCCATGTGCCCATGCGCAGAGGAAGGCAGACACAGAGGGGCTTTGGTTGTGCTGTCTGTGGACAAATGGAAGATACATACCTACCCACACACAGGCACACACACATCCTCTCCTTCCTAGAACATCACAGCCGCCCTCCAGGCCACGAGACATGACTGAAATGTCTTCCTTTCGGTAGTGTCACAGTCGTGCATGATACGGATGCCCCGTGTCATCCTAAACTGCCTTGTTGATGAACCATCAAGTTGTCAGGTTGTTTTCGGGTTTTTGCTTAACAGCAGCACAGACCTCACTGTGAAGAGCATAGCAATGACCTCCAAAATTCCTCTTCTCCATAATCGCAAAAAAAAAAAAAAAAGCACTGGAAAAAATGGTCATAATCAGCTTTTCTTCACCTCTGGAAATTAACCGAGCCATGCAATAGTCCAGGGACCCTTTTGTCAAGTAGAACAGAAGCTTTGTGGCGTTCAACTTGCTCTGGTCCCACCTCCTCCTCCCTAGCTCCTTGGTAGCCTTGAAAAACAAGTCAGCAATAACAGCAAAACTAGCAGTGCCGGCATCCCATATGGGCACCAGTTTGAGTCCCTGCTGCTCCACTTCTGATCCAGCTCCCTGCTGTGGCCTGGGAAAGCAGTAGAGGATGGTCTGGGTCCTTGGGCCCCTGCATCCATGTGGAAGACCTGGAAGAAGCTCCTGGCTCCTGGCTTCTTCCAATCGGCTCAGCTCTGGCCATTGCGGCCAACTGGGGAGTGAACCAGCAGATGGAAGACCTCTCTCTCTCTCTCTCTCTCTCTCTCTCTCTCGCTGCCTCTCCTCTCTGTGTAACTCTGACCTTCAAATAAAAGAATAAAATAAATCTTTTAAAAAAAAGTATTTGAAAGTCAGGGAGACAGAGTCAGAGAAATAAACCGAGATCTCGCATGTGCTGGTCCACTGCCTGGCTGGGTCAGGCTGCAGCCAGGAGCCAGGGACTGAACCCAGGTCTCAGGTCTCCTATATGGGTGGCATGGACCCAGGCACTTGAGCTGTCACCTGCTGCCTCCCAGGGTGCCCACGTGTGGGAAGCTGGGACCACAAGCAGAGCTGAAGCTCCAATATGAGGGGCTGGTGTCCCAGTGGCATCTTAACCGCTGTGCAAATCTGCAGTCTTCAGTCTACCAAGAAGTGGAACCAGAAACTGAGAATTCTGGATCACCAAATACAGAATGTCAGTAAAGAGACTGAAGTTATCTTTCAAATATGAGCAAATGATCATCCTGGGATAAAAACTACGAAAACTGAAATGAAAAGTCATCGTAGGAGCTCATCAGCAGGCTTGGGCAGGCAGAAGAAAAGGAAAATCAGGACTTCGGGAAATAGGTCAATGAGGTATCCCCTGCAAGGCACAGAGAGAAAAAGAAGGAAGGAAAATGCGCAGGGCCAACGAGGCCTCTGGGACACCATCAGCACGTGGACACACAGGACAGCGGCCCAGGAGCGAGGAGGAAGGGGAGCAGCCTTCCAAGAACCCCGACCCGAGCAGTCACAGCACTGGGAAGCAGCGATCTGTGCGTCCAAGGCTCAATGAACTCCTCGCAGAGTAAACACGGGGAAAGCCACGCCGAGACACACGGCAGCACACGACAGAGACAGATCTTCAAAGCTGCAAGAAGCAAGCAACTCGTCACATCAGAGTCCACAGAGCATTAACAGCGACTGCCTGCCAGAAAATACGCGGGTCGTGAGGCAACGGAAGAGACAGGCAGACAAGAATTCCCATCCGGCAAAACACAGCTTAAAAGTGAAGGCAAAAGTAAGGCTAAACAAAGCCAAGAGAATCCACGCCTGCCTGCTTTACAAAACACAGTCTAGGGATTCCTTCGGGCTACACTGAAAGGACACTAGACGGCAATCAAATCCAGATGAAAACATAAAGAGTACAGGCGTGTCGTTCATAAATAATGTCACTCCTGGGTGACTACAAAAGGGAGTATGAGTGGCTTGGTTTGTAATTCCTGGTCTATTTAATTTAAAGTCTTCATAAAACAATACAGATAGCTCTGCACTGATGGAAATGCAACGTGCAAAGGTGTGATCTGCATGACAACAGCAAAGGAGGGGAGTGAGGTGCACAGCAGGAGGACTGGCGTATCAATCCAGAGAATATTACTGTCATTCACGACTCTGGTTATGGTCTCCAAGGCAAACACAAGATAACAGCTTAAGACAATACAGGTTTTTTAAGAAAAGACATGGGAATTTAAACGACTCAACAGAAATGTAATACAAACAACAGTGGTACTGGTATAATAAAGGAATAAAAAGACATAACACTGGTCTCCATTCTAGTCCCGGCTGCTCCTCTTCCCATTCAGCTCTCTGCTGTGGCCTGGGAGAGCAGTGGAAGATGGTCCAAGTCCTTGGGCCCCTGCACCCACGTGGGAGACCAGGAAGAGGCTCCTGGTTCCTGGCTTCCGGTCTGCGCAGCTCCGGCCGTTGCGGCCATCTGGGGAGTGAACCAACGCATGGAAGACCTCTCTCTCTCTATCTTTACCTCTCTCTGTAACTCTGTCTTTCAAATAAATAAATCTTTTTTAAAAAGGCATAATGCACACGGACAACGATGAAATGGTAACATAAATTCTAACATCATTAATTGCATTAAATGTAAATGTACACAATGTTTAACTGAAAGAAAAGACACAATGATTTACAAATATGATCCCACTCTGTGCTATCTGAAAAAGACACACTTTATATTCAGACACAAATAGCTTTTAAGGAAACACGTGGGAGAATATGCAACATGTGACAACCAAAAGGGACCTGTAATGACTGCACATTCTCCAACAAAATGCACTAGAAAACCAAACAGTTATTAGAGATAAAGAGGCCATTTTAGAATGATATAAAGGCCAATTTGCCAAAAATACGTAACGACTATAAATACATGTGAATTTAACATAACATATGCATCTAACAACAGAGCCTCCAAAATACACAAAGCAAAAATCGATCAAAGTGAATGAAGAAGTTAATGGATTAACAACAAACGTTGGAAACTTCAGTACCCCCTTTCAATGTATAGAACACCTATACAGAAGGAAAGAGAAGAATTAAAACAACCAGACCTCACAGAGTACCCAAGAACAGCAGAATAGGAGAGAACTTCAAAAACTACAGGGACATTCACATTGTGAATAAATATATGCATAGATTTTAATTTTTCACATTAAAATGAACTATCATTTAATTCAATTTTCCTGTGAGCCTTTTGAAGCATTCTCATACATAATTTTCTTCTCAAACACACCTGGAACTTTCTCCAGAATGGACCATATGTTAGTGAATAAAACAAGTCAATAAATGTAAAAGAACTGAAGTCATACAAACTATGTTTTCTCAACAAAATGCAATGAAATTGGAAACAACAGAAGGCAGTTTGAGGGATTCACAAATAGGTGGGAAATAAGGAACACATTCCTAAATAACCAGTGAGTCAAAGAAAAGATCACAAAAGAAAAACTTTAATTTGAAAGTCAGGAGGGACTGGCGCTGTGGTGGAGCAGGTAAAGCCACTGCCTGCAGTGCCGGCATCCCATGTGGGTGCCGGTTCTAGTCCCGGCTGCTCCACTTCCGATCCAGCTCTCTGCTATGGCCTGGGAAAGCAGTAGAAGATGGCCCAAGTCCTTGGGTCCTTGTGGGAGACCTGGAAGAAGCTCCTAGCTCCTGGCTTCAGATTGGAACAACTATGGCTGTTGAGGCCGTCTGGGGAGTGAACCAGCAGATGGCAGACCTCTCTCTCTCTCTCTCTCTCTCTCTGTCTCTGTCTCTATCTCTCTTTCTCTCTATCTCTCCTTCTCTCTATCTCTCTGCCTCTCTGTAACTCTGCCTTTCAAATAAATAAAATAAATCTTTAAAAAAAAAGAAAAGAAAGTCAGAGAGAAAGAAAATATCTTCCATCTACTGGTGCACACTGCAAATGCTCGCAATAGCCAGAACTGGACCAGGCTGAAGCCAAGAGCTAGGAACCCCATCCAGGTCTCCCACATGGATCACAGGGACCCCAGTACCTGAGCCATCACCTGCTGCCTCCCCGGGTGTGCATTAGCAGGAAGCTGGATCAGAAGCCGAGGGAGGGCTCCATCCCGGATAGGCCAGTATGGGATATGGGTTTCCCAAGTGGGGATTTTTAACCTGCTATGCCACAACAACTATTCCAAATAATTCAATTTTGAATTATGTGGACAGACATTTCTCCAAACATATACAAATAATACGCCCATAAAAAGAGGCTCATTGTCACCATTCCTTGGGAAAATGCAATGCAAATCAGAACCACATTTACACCCGCTAGAATGGCTGGAATCAAAGATAGGCAATGACACGTGTGAGTGAGGATGGGAGGAACTGGAGCCCTCATGCATTGCTTGGGGGGATGCAAAATCGGAGAGCCGCACTGGATAGCACTTTGCACAGTGTCGTGGACAGAGTTACCACGTGACAGAACAGTTCTACTCTTGGTTGTATATCCAGAGAACTGAAAGCATTAAGAATTAAAAATGCCCTGAATGCTCATGGCAGCACTAATTATTTATTTGTTAAGATTAATTTTATTTATTTGAAAGACTGAGTTACACAGAAAGGTAGTGACAGAGAGGAGAGATCTTCCATCTGCTGGTTCACTCCCCAAATGGCTGCAATGGCCAGGGTTGGGCCAGGCCAAAGCCAGGAGACAGGAGCTTCTTCCGGATCTCCCATGTGGGTGCAGGAGCCCAAGGACTTGGGCTATTCTCCACTGCTTTCCCAGGCACAGTAGCAGGGAGCTGGATTGGAAGTGGAGTAGCCAGGACTTGAACCAGCACCCATATGAGATGCCAACACTGCAGGCTGGTATCTTTAGTCTGATGTGCCACAGCGCTGGCCCCTGGCGGCACTATTTATAATAGCCAGAAGGTAAGGCAGCCCAAACATTGATCAAATGATACATGGACAATCAAAATGTGGTATTCTCGCTTAAAAGGCAAATTATTTGGTCAAACGGGCACAGCATTTCTCATTGATGTGTTGAGTATGTTTAGGTTGACGGCGGTACAACTGTGGATAAAACTCATTGGAATGTGTGCTTTTAATGGGTACATTTTGTGGAAGGTGAACTGTATTTCAGTAAAAGGAGTAAAAGCAGGAAATACTTCTGTGTATCTACTGTCACATGCAGGAGACTTTCTCAAACACAGACTTGCAGGGGCCGGCGTTGTGGTGCAGCCGGTTAAGCCACAGCCTGTGACACCGACATCCCGTGTGAGCCCCAGTTTGAGTCCTGGCTGATCCACTTCCGATCCAGTTCTCTGAGGATGGCCTGGGAAGGCAGTGGAAGACGGCCCAAGTGCCTGGGCTCTTGCACCTAGCTGGGAAATCCACAGGAGGCTCCTGGCTCCCGGCTTTGGCTTGGCCTTTTGGAGACTGAACTGGCAGATGGAAGATTTTCCTCTCTCTCTCTCTCTCTCTCTCTCTCTCTCTCTCTCTCTCCTTTCTTGCCCCCCTCCCTCTCCCTCTCTGCCTCCCTCTTTCTCTGTAACTCAGCCTTTCAAATAAATAAATAAATCTTTTTTTAAAAGAGTATGGGATTGCTGTGTCAAAAACATATGATTTTTTTCTAATTTTAGATATTACCAAGTTGTTTTCCAAAGGCAGCACAGTAATTCACACAACTGATTTGAAAGTCTCATTTCTCTGAATTCTTCCATGCTTTCAAATTTTTGCCAAGTTGATGAGTAAAAATGACATTATTCTTTCAACTGTGCTTCTATTTTTCACTGCAGTTCTTCATATGTTTGAGCATAATTTGGGCTTCTCCAGTTGTCAATTACCAAATGGTGTTTACCTATATTTTTATTAGGTTGTCTGCCTTTTTCTTAACAATTTATGAAAGCTCTTGTACATTCGATATATTAACCATTTATTTATCCATTACAAATTTTATTCCCTTTAAGTAATCTTTTTTTATATTTATTTTTTATTTGAAAGGGAGAGCTACAGAGAGGCAGAGGCAGAGAGAGAGAGAGAGAGAGAGAGAGAGAGGTCTTCCATCCACTGGTTCACTCCCCAAATGGCTGCAACGGCCAGACCTGAGCTGATCTGAAGCCAGGAGCTTCTTCCAGGTCTTCCCACGTGGGTGCAGGGACCCAAGCACTTGGGCCATCTTCCACTGCTTTCCCAGGCCACAGCAGAGAGCTGGATCGGAAGTAGAGCAGCTGGGATTGAACCGGCAGCCATATGGGATGCTAGCACTGCAGCCAGTGGCTTTACGGGCTATGCCATAGAGCCAGCCCCTAAGTAACCTTTGAAAGTCCATTCGAAGTATTAAAGTATGCTTGAGTGATTTGAAAAAGCAAAAACTAACCAAGACTTCTGGGGTTGGCATCATGATGTAACTGGTTAAGCTGCTACCTGCAGCACCAACATCCCATATGGGCACGGGTTTGAGTTCCAGCTGCCCCACTTCCCATCCAGCTCTTTGCTATGGCCTGGGAAAGCAGTAGAAGATGGCCCAAGTACTTGGGCCCCTGCACCCGCATGGGAGACCTGGAAGAAGCTCCTGGCTCCTGGCTTTGGTTCAGCGCAGCTCTGGCGGTTGCAGCCAATTGGGGAGAGAACCAGTAGATGAAAGACCTCTCTCTCTCCCCACCTCCCTGCTTCTCCTTTGCTCTCTGTGTGACTCTGACTTTCAAATAAATAAATAAACCTTTAAAAAAAAAAAGAAAGAAACAGCCCTGGCTGTTGCAGGCATTTGGAGAGTAAGCCAGCTGGTGGAAGCTATCTCCCTCTCTCTCTTCTCCTTTCAAACAAATAAATTAACCTTTTTTAAAAATTAAACTCCTTTTTTCTTTAAACTTTGAATGACTGGTTCAAGAATGAAATCATAATTTAATAAGAGCACCATGATACAATGTGGCGTTTTGTCTTGTGGCCTAAGACACAATGAGGTAACTTCTCAACATGTATAGTGCTGAGGGGGAACCAGCTTGCATCACAATCTCACTTTCTGTGTATGGCTTCACCCAGTTTCTGTGCGTGCATGTGTGTGTGTGTCCCTCTCTCTATAACTCCGCCTTTCAAATAAAATAAATAAATCTTTACCAAAAAAGAGAAAAAGGAAATTCCAGAAAACAAAAGAATGCACAAGTGGACATCCCATCAGCCATCGGAGCAGCGGCGTCTTCGCACGCCACACGGAGCATGGACAGCCCGGCTATGCTCTCATCTGAACAGGAGATACGGTCTTGGCGGTATCATGAAGATGGTTTTGAGCTCTTGGGCTCCCTCAAAGGGTCACAGAGACCCCGGGTTCCACAGAGCACACTGGCTGCACCACGTTCTGCATAAGTCCCTTTGGAAGCTTCTGGAAGGCTGGCAAGCACTGGCACTGAAGAGGCAATCCGGGAAGGAGAGGCAAAGAAGCAGAGGCATGGACGCCTCGGACTTTCCTCCAGTGTGCAGGGATCCTGAGAGGCTGAGGGGCCGCCACTGCTTGAGCAGGAAAAACCTCACACCCGCCCGGGCCGCTGGGCTTCTCCTGTGGCTGCAGGATTCCAGACAGAACAGCCTTCAGGGACAGCCCGCACGTCACTGTGCCTCTCCGCTGCGTCTCCCTCCCTGTCCCAGGGTGAGTGTCCAGACCGCGCCGTCAGCCGCTCACATGTGTGCACCATTCTGGAGCTGGGTCATAAACATTTGAACTACATTGGCTCAATAACGGGGACATTTTGGCTCCAGTCTGTGCTGAACTTTGTCCATTCCAGAAATAACCCGTAAGACATTCCCAAGGCACTGAGTGATGCAAACCACATTTAGCCACTTAGCATGGACAAAAATGTGACTGCAAAGCAGAACCTCGGCTTCTTCCCAGCTAGAAGAGATTATGTGCACGGCGCTTGCAGCTCAGAACCCGCCTTCCCCTCACTGGAAGACGGCCCCTCCGTGGCTCGTGTCGGAGGCTTGCAGGGTTAGGACCGATGCTTACAATCAGTACCAAGCCCCTCCTCAGCACGCCACCCCTAAGCATGGAGGTGGGACCGAGCCCAGCAGATGGTGCCTCTCCCACGCCTCTGCAGTTTTGAAAGCAGGGCTAATAGGTGTAGAAGCCAAGGCAGCAGTGATCCGTGTGCCTCCATACCCCAGGCATAGTCACCAGGCACTAGCACTTATTTGACACGGGCTTTTTTATTTTTTAAAGATTTATTTTATTTATCTAAAAAAGCAGAATGACAGAGACAGGGGGAGACAGAGTAAGGGGTCTTCTATCCACTGGTTCATTCCCCAAGAGGCCAAAAGGGCCAGGGCTGGGCCAGGCCAAAGCCAGGAGCCAGGAACTCCATCAGGGTCTCCTGCATGGGTGCAGGGACTCAAGCACTTGGGCCATCCTCTGCTGCGTTCCCAGGGGTATTAACAGGAAACCTGGGTTGGAATGCTGGCATCCTGGGTGGTAGCTTAGCCACTGGGCCATAATGCCGGCCCCACTGACACACGCTTTTCTTAATTCAATGTTCGATGTGCTCCTACGACAAGGTGACAGGGGCTGAAATTCGAGCCAGGACCCTCATGCACGATTCCTCGGTCTAATGCGTCAGGGAGCCTTTTATCTCTATGGGTCTGTTCTGATCACCATGAAAAAAAAATGGTGGCACAAGCTGGGCACTTGACACACAGGCCTGAGGCTGGAATCTGGGACCCAGTGCTGGCAGGCTCGGCTCCTCCTGAGGCTTCTCTCCCAGGCTTGCAGCCAATCATCTCCTGACTGTGTCCTCACATGGGTCCTCCTCCATGTGGGGCTCTGCCCCCACCTCCTTTTCTTAGAGGGACACCGGTCAGATGCACCAAGGGTCACCCAAAGGCCTTACTTTACATCAGTTACCTCTGTTTAGTGTAGAATCATACGTTTTTACTCATGTGAGAGGCAGAGAGAAGGAAAGAGAGAGATCTTTTGCCTACTGGTTCACTCCCCAAATTCCTGTAACACTGGGGCTGGACCAGGTGAAAGCCAAGAGCCAGGAACTCCATCCAGGCCTCCCATGTAGATGGCAGGGGCCCAAGCACTTGGCCCATCACCTGCTGCCTCCCCATGCGTTAGCAGGAAGCTGGATTGGAAGCAGAGGAGATACTCTGATACAGGATTCGGAGACCCCAGGAAGAGGCGTTTCCTATTGTGCTACAGTGCCCACTCCCTTAATTCTCTCTCATAACTCTGTCGCCAACTCAGCCAGATTCTGCCGTCCTGAGCGTCGGGAATTCAGCGTATAAATCGTGGTGCACAACTCACCCTGTGCCAGCACTCACGCTGCCATCCTTCTGTCCTCCTTCAACTTGCCCTCAGTGGCAGGAAAGCAGACACATCCACCTCGCTCACCTCCAGTTCCTAGCAGAGGTTCCGGAAGGGCAGCAATGTTTCAAACAATTTTGCTTCAGTATTAAAGTTTTATGAATGTTCACTTGTAAACTCAGAGGTGTCATAAAGATGAAAAAATATTAAAACCTAAAAACCCTATGCTGGAGGGACTCAATCACATCATTTCACACTAACTAATAATATTTGTTCTCACATGAAGGACACCAAAGCATTAGACCCAAAAGATTATTACATGATCTTGATGCAATTATTAAACCTTAAATGATTTCCTGAGAGGAAATACTCAACAATTCTATGACTTACTTAATGTCTTTGCCTCATTTTAAAAATAAGACATTCAAATAATATCTTTTTTATTTATTTATTTGAAAAGCAGAGTTACAGACCAGAGAGGGAGAGACAGAGAGAGATCTTCCATCCACTGATTCTCGCCTCAAATGACCACAAATAGCCAGGGCTGGGTCAGGCTGAAGCCAGGAGCCTGGAACTCCATCCTGGTCACCCACGTGGGTGCAGGGGCCCAAACACGTGGGCCACCTTCAGCTGCTTTCCTAGGCACATTAGCAGGGGGCTGGGTCAGAAGAGGAACAGCCAGGACCTGAACCAGGGCTCCTAAGGGATACCTGAGCTACAGGCAGAGGTTTAACCAGCTGTGCCACAACACTGGACTCGTGCGATCTTTTCAGAACGAGTGCCATGTCATGAGGAGAATTTAAATGATGCTGTCCAGGGCCCTCGGGGCTGAAGAGCCGGCCTCCCACGCCGCAGGCTTCTGCAGCCACAGCGTGTGCGGAGTCCAGGACATTGCTCTTGGGTCGCAGACGCTATCACGTGGTTCAGCTTCATATGTAAATGAGCTCCTTTACAGCACAATGTTTAAAGCAGGAAATTAAGCAAATCTGGGTTGTTACGGGTTTGTTTGTTGGTAATTTTTTCCCCTTTCTCTAAATAGAAAAACGAAGGCTTTTCCAGGCAGGCAGCAAAGTCAGAACATTTATGTCTTCTGCTCCATGAACTCACAAACATCTGCATTTGCATCTGGAGTTAAATGGCCTGGGCAAATTATTCATCAGGAGGAAAAGTATTGCAAAATGTCACTGGCCTCTTGGGGGCCAAGGCCAAGTTCTTTAATATAAAGAAATAAGTAAATGAGATAAAATAAAACCTTGTTCTGAAATCCACAAAACTGACCGGAAACTTAAGAAGCCCAGGATTTTTCTCTGGTGTTGTGAGTCTTCTGAAATACCCAAGACCCCTAAAATACCTTCCCTGGGGCGATAGAAAGAAACAGAAATAGCAGCATTGTGTGGGCCTCGTGAGCGCCCCGTTCACAGCGCACTCTGCAAACAATCTCCTGTGCCACATTTAGGGAAAAGCACAATTTTAGGAAATCCAAACAACCTGACCTACAGATAACCTATCCGGCAACAATGAAGCTTGAAAAAAAGATTTCAGTTCAAAAAAGTAAAGAGGAAAAAAAAAAGTTTCCTTATTTCAGGAACTAAGTCAATGAAATCTCGGATTTTTCAGGGCCTGGCCTCGACGGGTCTGCCCTGGTTTTGAAGTCTTGTTGAGGTCACTTTCCTGCGATAGACGAGTGGCTTTGGAGTAGAGCTCGCACGCCGACTGCAAAGAGCAGGAAAACACACCCACACAAGCAGTGCGGGGCAGGGGTCTCCAGCACACAGATGATCAGAGACTTGAAGTCCCAGTCCACTAGGCACTCAACCACCCTAGCACACAGCTACCGCGGAGCCCAGAGCCCTGGCTGAGCTCAGACTCCCGTCTGTGCAGCACAAGGTAGGAAGGTCCAGGCAGGGACAACCCCTCCCTCTCCTTGGTGCAAAGGCTGAGGCCGACTCTCAACGCAAAACAAAAAGCTCTGGAAAACCTCGTTCTCCCATTCAAGTCATGATGACGCTGTGGCACCCAGGACCCCACCCCAGCAGGAGTTCACCCCACAGGGAACCAGCAGCAGCTCTGGGCGGGCAGTTTTCTCTTTCACCAGGAAGGTAAAAGACCATTTTGTAATCATCGGATTGCACAACACAGACCTTCTGATAAGATTTTTCAATGAGAAAATTATGAAGCTGGATGGAAAAGAGAATTCCTGCCTCCGCCACACTCACTCCAAGCAGCTTAGACGCATTTTGTGAACAACAGTCACCCTATGAAACGGAACCATGAAATGACCCCATAGTCCCCCCAACTGATGAGAGTTGAGCTGTGAGTCCCTTCACTGCCTCCTAGATGCCAGCAAGACTCCATGAGCTCCGAGAAGTCCCTATCCCAGCTCTGTGTCCCCGGGCCTGGCTCTGTCACAGCCAAGCTCAGCGGCAGGAAACCCTAACACTTGGATTCTCCGTGTGCGTTCCTTTCCATCAGCTCCAAAGTGAAGCTCCCCCCAACCCCCACCCCACTCTCAGGAAAACTATGTCTTCTGTTCTAGTTTCTTTGAAATCTTGCAATCTCTCCAAACAAGATACATAAAGACGAAGAACAAATACTTCATCACTACTTCCCGGGGCTCCTTCCATCTATTTTTTTTTTTTTTTCAACTTCAATGTTCTTCAGTTGTTCAGATAAAATTCCCTATTTGTCCAGGTTGGGGACAGAGAAGGCAGAAGACACCAGACGTTGTCAGTGACCTGAGAGATCGGCTCTTAACTCTGCCACCCTCTTAGATTAGGACTGCACGTTTCTGAAAACCACCCCGTGCCCACAGCCCAGATGGAGCACATGTATATACACCAGGTTCTGTGCCTTCGGACTGCATCTCGGGGAAGGGACAGGAATTACTTAGACTGTGAACAAGTGGCCCCCTTGCAGACAGGGGAAGGCCAGGAAAGGTTTTATAGTAAGCTTTACAATAGAGCAGTGTGGCTGGGATGGGCTACGTTCAGCCTCGGGGTGTACTGCTAATAAAAGCGCTGGCTCGCCCTCTGTTTTTAAGTGCCCTAGACCTATGATGTCAGAATTCATTATGCATGTAGGGGCTATTTACTGCTTCATAAACTGGAAGACAAGGAATGGCTGATGAAAAAAATGGGTTCCAAAGCTTAAATGCAATCACTCAGCTGTTCTCCCAAAGACCACCAAGTCCAAATCCAAGGACCTTTCTAGCCAAAGGCAGAGTCCCGTGTCCAGAGCCATAAAAGCCCTCCTGGCCTGGATGGGAGCTGGGCTGGGTGGCGGAGAAGGCTGTCTTGAGTAGATCTCTCAGGGAGAGATGCTAGTGTGTGTCCCACGGCAATGGCCAACAGCCATTCATCACGGCTTGGGTGAGAGAGAGCTAGCAGGAAGGGACCAGAGACAGAAACCCCATGCCATTCGTCCTCCGGGCATGGGGGACGCGAACAGCCCTACTTCAAAGCTGACTCTTCAAAACTCAGCTTGGAACGAAGGGATTTACTAAGCACTGCCATATGCCAAATGCTGGGAGAGGCCCAGCACCCAAAACTGAGCCTGGCACATAGCAGGCACAAAAAGCCCTGCTAGATGAATGACAAGCACAGGAGATTCCATCGCAATTCTTCAGCTTGGGGTAACAGTGATAAATAAATTCACCCTTTTCCTACCCAGTGCAGGAGCAGGGCTTTCGTGGGAGTGTTAGGAAGCCTCTCTCATCCATCAAAATATCATCTGCTCACCCACCTAACCACCGAGCACTGAACTTTCTCTGCTTTGAGAACCTGATTCCTTCATATACAACATTCACTTCTTCAAGTCAGAAAAGAAATAAAGAACTCTTATTTAAGGTAATAGATAATATATTTATCTTGGTTTCATGCTAACATAATGACGAAATACTAGGAACATTCCCCATAATTCCCACTATTATTACTACCATTTACTGCTGCCTAGACATTCAAGCCCACACAATAAAACCTGGAACAAAAATAAGAAATGGACAGGCCTTGTGGCACAGCAGACTAACCTGCCGTTTGGGGCACCCAAGTCCACATCAGAATGCCTGGTTTGAGGCTCAGCTGCTCCGTGCTTCTGCTCCAGCTCTCTGCCAACGCCCCTAGGAAGCAGCAGGGGATAGCCCAAGTACTGGGGTTTCTGTCGCCCGTAAGGGGGACCCCGCTGGAGTCCCCAGCGCCTGCCTTCAGCCTGGCCCAGCCCCGGCTGTTGCAGTCATTTGGAGAATGAACTAGCAGATGAAAGATCTCTAGGGGCCGGCGCCATGGCTCACTTGGTTAATCCTCTGCCTGCGGCACCTGCATCCCATATGGGCGCCAGTTCTAGTCCCGGTTGCTCTTCTTCCAGCCCAGCTCTCTGCTGTGGCCCGGGAGAGCTGTGGAAGATGGCCCAAGTGCTTGGGCCCTGCACCCACATGGGAGACCAGAAGGAAGCACCTGGCTCCTGGCTTCGGATCAGCGCAGCTCCAGCCATAGCGGCCATTTGGGGGGTGAGCCAACAGAAGGAAGACCTTTCTCTCTGTCTCTCTCTCTCTCACTGTCTAACTCTATCTGTCAAATAAAAAGAAAGATATCTCTGTTTCTCTCTTCCTCTCTCTCTCTTTCTCTCATTTGCTCCTTCCCCATCCATCTGTCACTCTGCCTCCCAAATCAATAAATAAATGTTAACAACTAAAATAATAGCAGGTACAACACTTCGCAGGGTTTTCCAAAGCATGTTCCTTGGAACACTAGTTTTCTGGAAGGTTGAACAGAGCTAAGCAGTTTGCTTGCTGTAGGATTTCTCAGAGTCTTAAATATCTCATTGTCTTCCATGAGTCTCCAAGAGAGGAAACATTATCTGAGGTTCCCAGCTTCTTTAACACTACATTGTTTTTTTCCCATAGAGTTGCAAAGCCCTCATGTTCCTTGAAACACTCTTTGGGAAACGCCACCGACATCTGTTTTTGATCTTCAGATATTTTAATTTATGTATTGAGCCAAATATATCCATCTTCTTCGAACTGAAGCAGTAATAAGAATAAGGGCTTTGGAATCAACAACCTGGATTTGACTCCTGCATCCTCTGTGGGCTCAGGGCCTGGGAAAAGGGTCCTTCACGTTTCTTGATCTTCAGTTTCCTCATCTGTGAAATGGGGGTTGTGGAATCTACCTTACAAAACGCAAATATCAGATTACAACCGCAAGTGAAATAATCGAGGATAGACATGATGCGAGGGATGAGCCCTCTCTCATCACTGGGACTGGGGAAACTGTCACAGCTGACAGAAAAGGTAAATTAACAGTTTAACAGAAAGTCTTTAAAGCATTTGTACATTTTCATCTAGTAGTTTCACTTCTAGGAAACGAAAGTCTGACAAAGATGTTTCTGGAAGGTGTTTTATAATCACAACATACGGGAACTATGTAGGTGTCCACAACAGACAGTTAGTGACATCACTCACAGGACAGGGGTGGGTGTTTGCCTGGGGCGGCTGCCCTCCCTGGGGTATCTCCTAGTGAGTGTGTTCTTGTGGGGGGCAGTGTCTGCCCCCCCAGGAGCCCAGCGGGCAGGACCTCTCTTCTGAGTGCTCAGGCATCTAAGGCAAACCTGCCCACTCACTGTCCCCATCGCTGTGCTTCTGGTCTCAAGTGAGGCGAGACAGATGGGTTGATAACTTCTACATCCTCTAGCTATGTCCCGTTCTGCCTATGTTAAACTCAGTGTTGTCCGAAGTCTCACCAGAGAGGAGTCTATTTTATGATTCGTTTCAAAGCAACATCTCTTGGTGCTGTAAATTATCTCAATAATGCAGGGGGAGGTGTCAGTGTCATCCATTTCTGCCATTATCTTTTTTTTTTTTTTTTTTTTTGACAGGCAGAGTGGACAGTGAGAGAGAGAGACAGAGAGAAAGGTCTTCCTTTGGCCGTTGGTTCACCCTCCAATGGCCGCCGCGGCCGGCGCACAGTGCTGATCTAATGGCAGGAGCCAGGAGCCAGGTGCTTCTCCTGGTCTCCCATAGGGTGCAGGGCCCAAGCACTTGGGCCATCCTCCACTGCACTCCCTGGCCACAGCAGAGAGCTGGCCTGGAAGAGGGGCAACCAACCGGGACAGAATCCGGCACCCCACCCGGGACTAGAACCCGGTGTGCCGGCGCCGCTAGGCGGAGGATTAGCCTAGTGAGCTGCTCTTCTGCCATTATCTTTATCATTTCCTCCCTTCTTCATCAAATTTCTATTTACTTGAGAGGTAGAGAAGAATGGAGAAAGGGAGAATGCTCCCATGCACTGACTCCCAAATGCCCACACGAAGCCAGGAGCCAGGAATCCAAGCCAGGTCTCCCACAAGTGACAGGGAGCAAGCCACACTTCTCGGCAGCAGGAAGCTGCGATCCAATCCCCTGGGCTGACGTATGAGGCGTCTTAAGTGCAGGGCTGAATGGCCACCCCATTCCCTTCCTTACCGAATGCTGACGACATCGCTTGCCAGGCACTTCCACCCCCACTCCCATGTCTTGAGAATTTTCTGTATGATGAGTTCTGTCTCCGAAGGTAGAACCCAGGAACTTGCCTTCCCAGCCTCCTTTATCAAGAGTTCACACATGCAACCTGCACTCTGCTCGTGAGACCCACTAAGTGGGACTTCTGTTGTGAGAGCCTGGCTGCACTGGGGCCGGCGCTGTGGCGTAGTAGGCTAAGCCTCTGCCTGTGGCACCAGCATCCCATACGGGCGCCGGTTCTAGTCCCGGCTGCTCCTCTTCCAATCCAGCTCCCTGCTAGTGGCCTGGAAAAGCAGTGGAGGACGGCCCAAGTGTTTGAGTCCCTGCATCCCCGTGGGAGACCCAGAAGAAGCTCCTGGCTCCTGGTCGGATCAGCCCAGCTCTGGCCATTGCAGCCATTTGGGGAGTGAACCAGCGGATGGAAGATCTCCCTTTCTCTCTCTCTCTCTCCCTCTCCCTCTGCCTCTCCACCTCTCCGCCTCTCTCTGTAACTCTGCCTCTCAAATAAATAAATAAATCTGAGAGAGAGAGAGAGAGAGAGACGCACATCTCATATTGCAGTGCCTGGGATTGAGTCTAGCTTCCTCCTAACATCCCTGGGAGACAGCAGATGAAGGCTCGCATACTGGGGTTTCTGCCACCCACATGGGAGACTAGGACGGAAGCCCTGGTTCCTGGTTTCCTCCTGGCCCAGCCCCAGCTGTGATTGAGATTTCTCTCTCTCTCTCTCTCTCTCTCTCTCCCTCTCCCCCTCTCTCTCTCCCCTTCCTCTTCTGCTTCCTCCTCCTCCTCTTCTCCTTCTTTTCTCTGTCACTCTGCCTTTCAAATGAATAAAACTTCAAAAGTTTTTAAAGATAAAAGTAGAGAACCTTTATCTTATTCTTGCAAGGAAAAGGCCTTTTCCCCATTTCTCTCAATACGGACACAAACACTGCAGTACAAGCACATAATAACTGCATGTACTTATGGGCTACTCTCTGCGATGACCAAGTCTGGGTAATTAACACACCCATCACCGCACACCTTTATCATTTCTTGGTGGCGACAGCATTCACAAACCTCTCTTGTGTTTGGAAGCACACATTACTGCTGTCCAGAGTCACCCACTGTGCGGTAAAATGCCGTTAACTTCCCTGTGACTGCACGCACTGTCCAGCATCGCATAACCACTGTCCTGCTCTCTACCTGTATGAGGCTGACTGTTGCACAAAGCACGTATGAGTGAGATCAGGTGGCATCTGTGTTTCTGTGCCTGGCTTTCCCCACGTAACACGACGCTTTCCGATATCACCCACACTGTCACCCATCCTCCTTTATGATGTGTGTATAACCATCTAGACACAGTAGCACTTTATCAGACCTGAGACTGTTAAAATTGTGGCTGTGGTGAATAGTGCTGCAATAAACATGGGCGTGCTCATCTCTCGGACTTGCTGATGTCACTTCCTTTGGGTTTATACCTGAGAGTGGGCTTGCTGGATCACAGAGTCGCTCTATCTTTAATTTTTTGAGGACTCTCCATATGTTTTCCATAATGGCTGAACTCATTTACATTCCCACCAACGGTGTGCTGGGATTCTCATTTCTCTGAATATCCTCTCTTATCTTTTGGATAAGAGCTATATTTTTTTTTTTTTGACAGGCAGAGTGGACAGTGAGAGAGAGAGACAGAGAGAAAGGTCTGCCTTTGCCGTTGGTTCATCCTCCAATGGCCGCTGCAGCCGGTGTGCTGTGGCTGGCGCACCACGCTGATTTGATGGCAGGAGCCAGGTACTTCTCCTGGTCTCCCATGGGGTGCAGGGCCCAAGCACCTGGGCCATCCTCCACTGCACTCCCTGGCCACAGCAGAGAGCTGGCCTGGAAGAGGGGCAACCGGGACAGAATCCGGCGCCCCGACCGGGACTAGAACCTGGTGTGCTGGCGCCGCAAGGTGGAGGATTAGCCTAGTGAGCTGCGGCGCGGGCCAAGAGCTATTCTTAAAGTGACTGGATTGAGGTTGTATCTCATCACAGATTAGATGTGCATTTCCTTAATGATTAATAATGTTGAGCATTTTTCATATACCTATTGTCATTTGAAATCTTATTTTAAAGATTTATTTATCTGAAAGAGTTACAGATGCAAAGGCAGAGAGAGAGAGAGAGAGAGAGAGAGAGGTCTTCCATCTGCTGGTTCACTCCCCAAATGGCCACAATGGCTGGAGCTGATCTGAAGCCAGGAACCAGAAGCTTCTTCCAGGTCTCCCACGTGGGTGCAGGGGCCCAAGCACTTGGGCCATCTTCTACTGCTTTCCCAGGCCATAGCAGAGAGCTGGATCAGAAGTGGAGCAGCCAAGACTCAAACTGGTGCCCATATGGGATGCCAGCACTGCAGACAGTGGCTTTACCCTCTCTGCCTCAGTGCCGGCCCCTTGTGTGTCTTCCTTTGAGAAATATCTGCTCAGGTCTTTCTGTCAATTTTTAAATTGGATTGTTTGGGGTTTGTGCCATTGGGTTCTTTGAGTTTTGCATATATGCTGGATATTAGCTCATCAGATGTATGCATTGCTATAGGCTGCCTCTTTAGAGTCTAGTGTCGTCCCATTTACCTGCTTGTGCTTTTGAAATCCATGTTATACAAAGGACTTGAGTGTCTGAGAATCCTGGTATCCACGAGAGGCCTCAGCACCAAGCCTCCATGAGCACTGCAGGACCACTGCTAGATTTTAGAAAATTCCTTGGATATAGCAAGGTATATACATCTATATTGTATCTTCCCATGCACTGCTCTCCTTAAAAATCTCAGCTATTCATGAAAATGTCGAGCTGTGTTGAATTCGGGGTTTACTATGAATCTTCCAAGGATCCCATTTTCCTAGTTTCAAAAAATGAAGATGATGTTGACTTCTCTCTCTTATTTAAAAGAATAATGTGCATGTTAATAGACTCAACTGCTTATCCCTGTTCCCTGGAAAATGAAGTGAATCACACATAAATGCAATGTAGATTATCACATAAAAATAAAAGTGAAAGTTAGAATATTTTAAAATTATTTACATTTTCTAAGTTTAAAAGACAAAGCGAACTAGTTTAAGAACCAGCTGTAAGTGGCAGACTTCACTAAAGCTGACCTTAATGATTCCAATGAACTTCACGTTCTTTGAGTTCCAGGATCCCTTCTACTCCCATCAACTGAAACTCCACTATTAACTCAGAGTAAATTTCAGTTTGCCATTCTATCAGAAAAGGGAATGAAAACTGGAAGAGAAAAGACAGATAGTACAGCCAGAAAAAAAAAAAAATGTCTCAGCAGTGCTACCTACACCTGCCAGCTCCAGTCTCCTTTCCTAGAGACGTCCAAAGTCAACCTCAGATTTGAGCTCAAATACTTTTCTGGTTAGAAAGGCATCCAGAACACACAGTAATGAATTAAAGGTACTCAACACTGCTTATTCCTTTCACATTAATAGGAACTCATCATTCTGATGCTAGAAAACACAAGCACCACAGAAAGAGTGAATTGATTCTCCAGTCCTGTGCTCTTGGTGTGTGTGACTTAGCAGAGTGCCTCAAAAAAATGTGTGGAAAATGGAAGTAAAAGGCATGCTTATTTAGGTGCCAGAAAACTGAAATTGTATATATGAGAGGTCCTCCAAAAATTTCATGGAAAGTACATATTACGGAAAAAAACATAATGGATTTCAACTTTTTTGCACCCAACTAGACTTATCTTTTAATTTCATTTTTCCACAAACTTTTCAATCCTTTCTCTTCTTATTAAATCTCTGCAGCCATAGAACGCACAGCTCCGTTGCGTTGCTTGTTAACTGATGCACAAATGCAAAGCTTTGCCGGCTCTGGTCTCCCCTGAGAGCCCTCCAACCGCTGAGAAGCCTTCCATAGGTGGAAACCGCAAAACAAAACAAGTTTTTTAAGTCTCAACACACACCTTCCACCTGGCAAAGCACCTTAGCAGGGACGGGCGGCGGGCTAGAAACCTGCTTTCCAGATGGCTCCACATCCCCTCACCCCCAGCCTTGTCACTTGGCCCCTTCCCGCCGCGCGAGCACAGGGCCCCAGACGCACTCTCTTCTCCGAGGAGCGCCACCTGGCAAAGACCCCACACAGCCCCTGCCTCCTGCAGCCTCCATGCTCAACCCTGGCCGCCCAACTCTTGCCACACCCGTTCCCTCCAAGACACGGATCCTGGAGGTTGCATTTATGTTTTCAGGTCCCCAAACAGCCTTTCTTTTCAAGGGAGGGGGAAAAAAAATACTGTAAGAGCCTCCCCTCCCCCTTCGCTGAGTGAAAAGTTGACATATGGAAACCACTCACGGTTTCTCAGATTCTTAACATATTTTCACTCCGGAGATTTGAAGAGCAAATAGGTGAGTATCTGTCTCCTGGAGCAGGTCACGAATTAGTCGCAGCTGTGATTATCACCCCCCCCCCCCAGACCCCGCCAGCTTCCTCTGCTTGCTCAGAAACAGCAAGGCCACAGACAAAAAGGGACTTTTGCCTCCCCCCCCCCCCAAAAAAAATCTATTACACATCCTAACGGGAAAGAATGAGGCTGGGAGCGGATCCCGCGTGGACGCGGATGGGGAAAGGCAGGCGGGACGGTACCAGACCGGGCGGCGCAGCCACGCACCGGCCGCCAGCCTGCACGGGGGACGCAGGCGGCCCCCGAAAGAGGAGCGCAGAGGAGCCGGGGTGCGGAGCGGATTTCGCGCCAGGTCGTTTTCAGAGTAAGGTTTTTGTGGGTTTTTTTTTTTCCTCCTACGGATGATTTATTTAAAGGGCTCTTAAACTGCAGAGGTGTTTATATATGTAAAATACGCACGCTGGAGGAAGTCGGCCGGTGGCTTCGGGTCCCGGGGGGAAAAGGCCCAGGCCAGTACCAATAGTCGGTCTACCGCAGAGAATTCTCCAGACCCCGAGGGCCTGGCACTCTTCAAAGCGCCTTCGGGCCTCAGGTGCGCTCTGCGCCTCTCCAGTTCCCTGTCCTTCCGCTTCTCCGCGGCTCAGAAAACTTCGCAGCGCATTTGCATTGGATGAGGTTCACGAGGTCACTTCCCCTCCCCGCTCCCCTCCCGGCCCCGCGGAGCTGCCGCGTCCGGACCCCCCTTCCCGAGGCCGCCAGAGCCGCCCGAGCGCTGGCGAGGCCTGCGCGGGTCTCGCGGCCACGGCCGGCCGCCGGATAGGACCGTCGACTGCCGGCCTTGTGGAGACGGGTCTATCGTCTATCGGAGAGGCGAGCCTGCCGGCCAAGGTTCTACTCGGAGGAGGAGGAGACACTAAGTGACGGCGGATACCCTCGGCTTTCCTCCTCCAGCCGCCACAGGGTGCCCGCCTGTGCGCTCACGCGCCGTCCCACCTCGGGGTCGCCCCTGCGCACCGCTCACCCCCAACTCCCAAACAATTCGGGGACTCAGGCGCCTCCGAGACATGCAGAGCCGGCGCTAAACCGACTTCCACGCACGCCACCAGGCCCCTTCCCGGAGAACCGGACCGGACCGGCCTCTCCGCGCAGGAGCCCCCCGCTGCGCACCGAGCGGCCGGGGCGCCGCGCTCCCGCCCCGGCGCACCTGCTTCCAGCAGCCGCTGTAGCTCCAGGACTTCTGCTCGGGGGTCCTGCCCTGGGCTTTGCGTGCCTTTCCCCCTGCTGCGTGGCTAACTCTTTCTTCTCAGTGAGCCGCTACAACAAAGCACAAGAGTTTGGTTGCTAAAGGGACAAGCGCAGGCCGAAATTAGCCAGGCGAACGCCGTAATAGGGCCCCGATGTGGGCCAGCAGGGGTCCAAATTCAGACATCTACGCTGTGGATCTCGGGGTAAACCTTTAGAGAGCGTTTGCCACGTGCTGCGCGCGACGGTTAGCGCTTGGCTTGGATTAATTCGTTTAATCCTCGCAAGAATTCTTGTTAGCTGTTGTGATGGTCCCCGTTACAGGCATGACAAAGCGGAGGTGCGGGAGACAAAGCAACTTGGTCAAGATTGTGCACTTAGTAAGCGCAGGTTGTACTGGAGAAGGAAGGGTGGGAGAGAAACACACACACAAACACACGCCTGCAATGGGCAAAAAGCATGTCCGACCCTTGGTATTTCGCTGTGCAGAGCCCAGTGGGATGCAGCGGAGGTGCCGGCAGCGTTGCCTGGAACTGCAGGGCATCGCGGCGAGTGTGGACCGTGTGGACCGTCTTCGCCTCCCAGCCGGCCGTGCAGAGCCGGCGTCTCTAGCACACGGCAGATGGAGCAGAGACGAAATCCCCGCCTGGAACAAACGCGGGTGTTTGCTTTGGCAGCGGCCCGCAGCCGTGTGCGAGGAATACTCCCCCGCAAGCGGGTTTCTTTCGGTGGCGTATCCCCGGGTAGGGTCCCAGGCGCGTGTTGGGGGACAGGATCCTCCTGGGGAGAGAGCCCAGGACCAACAAAGCACTCTGCCCGCGCGCCCGGCGTTACCCCGCAGGCGTTTCGATCAAGTTCACTTTGATACGGAGGCTGGAACAAGTATCGCTCTACCCAGCTGATTTCTACGATATCAACCAGCCAACGCGCAGACACATACACACCCAAGCGCGCTCGCGCAGCGGCCTGCGCCCCAGGTCCTGCCCAGAGCGAGCCTTCGGAGCGCCATCCAGGGTACTGCCAGTGCGCACGTCTGCCCCGGTACTGCGAAGGATTGCATACCTCTCGGAGTCGCGAGGTCCAATCAAAGGAAACAGCCCCCTGTCAGCCTCAGAGGTCGCTCCTGGCTATGGCGCCAGGGGACCCCACCCACGGTCCAAACACCCGGGGAGCCGGCGCCCCAGCCTGCAGAGGGAGGCTTAGACAATGGACCCATCTTGTCCTCATTAAAGACCAAACCAAACACAGAGAAGTTGCTCAGTGAAGGAAAGATCCCTCTTATTCATGAAACGTACTGCGTGCCTTGAAACCAACCAGTGTTGTTACTGCATTGGGCCAAAAATAACAGTATAAATGTGTTTATGTCAGGACTTTAATTCCCTTTTATAACAATGGTTTCATCACCAGAGCCTCTGTGAGAGGGGGCATTTGTACTATTTTCTTAGTTTTATGTTTACTGTGACTGTCCTCCAAAGGGAGCAAGAGGGGGAGAAATGAACTGAAGCTTAGCGTCACTTGCCCAAGTCAGAGAGCAGGTGCAGTGATGGAAGTCTAGGGCTGTCACCGTTTATGCGCTCGGGGCTGCGTTCAGGGCGAGGGAAACACTACGAATGCTAATGCGCATCAGCATGGGGGGCAGAACAGTCAGGTAAAGCCACAAGTCTTCGCAGAAAGTCCTGGTGTGTTCTGGGGTGCCGGTCAGGAATCATCATGCCAACCAGTACCTCCCCAGGACCCCGTCACCCCTCCAGCCACGCCTAAAATGCTCTTGGGCACCTTCAAACTGCGTGAAAAATTCATCCATGGCTACCCACTAAGATACAGGATTTGGTGATTACAGTCCAGGTGGATAAGGGTGCACACACATACACTTTCAAAAAACATGTGTGACTTGGTAATAAATTCCACAGCTGCGATCCAGCACGCATGTACAGAAGGCATGATGGAGCTAACTCTGGTGACTGAACAAAACACAGAACCCCTTTTCCCTGCTTCCAGCAAAAGCCTGCAGGGAGCTTGGGAGAGGGGACACTTGTCCGCCTCTCTAGGAATCCCGCAGCCAGAGGAAAGCTGAGAAACTCCGGCTGCAAGTCTCCGGTGCCCCAGGACAGAGAGGGCGGTGTGCACAGTGCATATCCCAGTCCCTTGTGAACATCCCAGGGAAGCTGCCTGCTTGTCTGCACCGGGTTGGTGAAGGTATGAGAGAGCTGGAAGCGGAAGGTGCCAGGAGGCGACAACAGGTGCACCCGGAAAACGTGGGGCGAGAGGACACAGTGCAGCAGGGTGTGGCCAACGCCTTGAGAATGACCTCATTTCCAGCACAGGGACAGCAGGGCTTGGGGTTGCCGATCGGTGGGTGCACTGTGAGATAACCTCTTCCCTTAAAATGGATGGGCTTTCTTTGCACGTGACTTATCTGGAAAGCTCATGGGTAGAGGATTTGTAAAAGTCGGTTGCTATGGAGAACGTCCTCTTGCCTCACAGAGGCAGCCCAGGCAGGGGAAAACCAGTGACAAGGTCGTCTCGGGCCAAGGAGCCCACCCCCGCCTGCCTGTCCCCCAAGCCCCTTCCCGCCTCAAAGCGAGCTGCAAGGGCTTTCCTTAGCTAAAAAGGGTGAAATCTAATCTAAGCAATAGCTGTCTTCCAGCCCCTGGAGACGCCAGGGTATGAGGAGCTCCGTCAGGGTGAGGCCGTCCAGGCCCAGAGGGGGCCGCGCCGCCCCCGACCACCGTGGACTGGCTTGTCCCGCGGTGCCGGCGCCGGCGCTGGCACTTCCTCTAAATGAAAGCTCAACGGACGTTCCACGTCTTCAGCTCGGGCGGGCGAAGAGGCGCGTTCGCGTACACGGGACTCTGGCCTCCCGTTCCTCTTTAAGGTGGGCGGCTCGGCCAGGAGAACGCGCCCCAGGGTGGCCAATCTAGAGCGAGGGTAGGGGCAAAGCTTGAAGAAATCTGCCCACCTAGCGGGGGCCACCCGCCGGCCGGCCCTAGACTAGGACTGGAGCCTGGAGCTTGGGCCCGGGGGCACTGGGGGCTCCCGGGCCGCTCGCGCATCGTCGGGAGCCACGGGCAGGTGAGGTGCTGCGGGCTGGCGATGGACCGCGCGTCGGGCAGCGGCTGGACCGCGATTCCCGAGAGCCTGGCGCCACCCAGCGGGAGCAAGGGAGATTCCACGCATCCTACCACCGAAAAGCCACACCGGGGCCTTGCTAGGCTAGTTCGGTGCGCCCGCCAGGGCACCGAGGCCAGGCCCGGATCGCAGAAGGGCTCGGCCCAGCCTTAACCCCTGCACCCCAACACCAAACGCACGTTCGCCTGCAACACAGTCTGCGCCCGGAGCAGCGCTCGCGCAGGACGGCCCTGATTCGAGGCCGGGCACGGATGTGCGCAGGGCTGCGCGGCGAGGGTCCAGGGGAGCCCGGAGAGCGCGCGTCGTTTGGAGGTAACTTTGGCCAGGGTCCCTGGAAAAAGAAAGGCCGCGGGATGGCTTTGCCGTGGACGGCGTAGCACCTCGCTGCTTCAAGTGCGCGCCCCTCCCCGCCGCGGCCCGTCTGGCGCGCGAGGATTGTGTTTGAAAGGGAAGGAAGCGCTCTTGAAGTGGCGGGTGATGGATTGTCTAAACCCTTCGGCGACGTTTCGGGCGGGGCTTTTGAGACAGCTCATCAATACAGACCCCCCTGGAGAGAGAGAGAGAGAGAGAGAGAGAGAGAGAGAGGCAGGCGGCTGGAGAGCAGCTCCACCGCATAGCCCCAGGCTCGGGCCCGGAGCTAAGTCCTCCTACCCCCGCCCCCCGGCGGGGATGGGGGGGGGCAGAGAAGTCCAGGAGGGCGTGTGGGCTCCGGGCAGGTGGAGCCTTGGTGCCCGCACCGTTCGCGCACTGCAGCCTTCCAGCTGGCCGCGTGGATGCCGTGTGTGTGTGGGGGGGGGTGATTGGGGAAGGGAATTGGCCGCAGGAAGGGCAGCTGCGGTGACCGGCACCCTCTCCAGGCCCCTGGCCGCGCTCGGAGTATTTAACCTTTCCCTGCATCTCCTTGGGGCTCCCGCGAGCTTCTCCGCCGCGCGTGGTTTGCGGCGACGACTTCTTGTCAAGTTTTCCTTGAACAAAAACCTGGTTCAACTGGATAGCCGTAGGGATGAGGCGCTTAAAGGGCGACGACCTGATGGGGCAGCCCAAGCCCCCTCCCAGGCACAGCCGCTGGCGCTGGCCAGCTCCCCGCCGCTTATCCGGGAAACGCGGCGCTCCAAACCTAGACTCGTGTGGGCTCCCCTCGAGGAGCAGGCTGGCCTAGAGAGGTCAGGATCCCCCACGAGGCGCGGACGCACGGGGAAGCCGGCCTGGCAGGGGCAGCTCAGCAGCCCGAGCCCTCGGGGCAGGCTGTCCCTTCCCCCTGGGGCCGGCCCCGAGGGTCCACGGAGAGGCCCTTTTCCTCCCTAGCTCCGGCACAGGTCAGGCCGCACCCCTAGAAGGGAATCGGGGCCAGGCCGAGGGAGGCAGCGGCAGGGGGAGCTCCCGAAAGGCAGCTCCTCGCGGGCGGCGTCTGGGCGCCCCGAGGTCCCTCGCCGGCCTGTGGGCGCCAAGCACGTTTTATTTATCCCCACAGAGGATGCTGGAGGACAAAAGAAATATTTGGACGTCAGAGCTGATTTATATTTTTGGAAGAGCTACGTTTCCTTTTCTGAAGAGAGGCGAGCGCGCCCCATATCCTGAGCTCGGCAGGGAGGACAGGAGGCGAGTTTTGATGCGCCAGGAAGTCCACCGACCGCTGCGGCGCGCAGGGCCCGGCGCCCCGCCGAGCCTGCCGCCCCGGGAGATATTTATTTATTCGGGGGGAAGGGAGGGCACGGGGAGGGGAGGCAAGAGAAGCAAACCCGACCCGGGCTGGGCTGGGCAGGGACCTCCAGGGCGCGCCCGGTCCCTGCGCGCGCAGGCCCGCAGCTCTCGGGCTCCGTCCCTCCCTCTCGGTTGGGGGGCGTCGGGGGAACCACCTGGGACCTCCGGCAGCGTTCAGAGGCCTGCATGATGCCCGCCTCAACCCTCTCCGACCCCCGCTTTGTGCCCGGGGCGACCCTTCAGGTCCCGCGGGCGCCTCGCGTGTGGGTCCGGCCAGCCCTGCCCAGTGTGCGTGCGTGCGAGGCCTGGCCAGCTCCTTCCCAGCCCGGGAAGGCGGGCGGACGGCGCCGAGGCCAAGCCTCCGGAGGCCCGGGGTCGCAGAAGAAGGCACGCAGGGGACCCGTGGTAACCGGAGGCAGGGAGGGCGCAAGGGGCCGGCGCGGAGCTCCAGAGATTCCCCCAAGGCGCCTGCGCCCCGGCCGGCTCCCTACAAAGGTTTCCAGCTCATCCTCAGGCACGAGGACTTTGTTCGCAGCCGCGCAGCTAAGGTGTTGTCGGGCACCAGAACCCACTGCCTGCGGGTGGGCGCGGCGCTCGCCCCTCCCCCCACTCATCTTGCCTCTCCGCTGGGAGCCCACTCTTCCTGGCCCCTTGGGACAAGCCAGGCCTTCCCCTCCCTCTGCCTCTTAGGCGGAGCGGCTGGTCCTGGTCTCAGAGACCCTCCTCTCTGGCCTCGTGGCCTTTCCACCCTTGAACGCAGCAGGCTGTAGGCGACGGCCTGAGAGGTACCCCGCCAGGAACTGCCGCCTCCGCACGGGCTCCGGGCCTTCTAGTCCATACGGGAACCTTCCCAAGGTTTAGGCCTCCCAACCAACAGCACTCGGGGCCTCGAAATCCGGGAAATGCGGAGGTAGGCAGAGGCCTCTTGGCACGGGAGTAGGAGGGACCCGCTTTCCTCCCTCCCCAAACGCACTCCGACAGGGCCAAGTGGGCCACCGAGGCAGGCCCACCGTCCAGCCATGGCGCTTCTCTCAGGAAGGGGGCTATTAACAGCGCACTGCCCGAGACACAGGCGTTAGGAGAGCGGAAGAATCTATCCAAATAAACACTCGGAATTGGGTGGCTGGAGTTCAAACCCGGAGGTCTGGGAGGGTTCTGGACCGAGGAAGAGAGCGGACGACAGGAACGGGGCGGGAGTCCCACCGTTCTCCCTCTCCAGTCTCTGCGTCCACGCACCCTCGTCCACCCAGCGCTGCTCCCCGCCGCTCTCCGCTGTCGAGGCTGGCAGCCTCCAGCAGGGCCTGCGCGGCGCGCATTGTAGAGGATCCTCCGTGGTCTCCTCCCTAGGCCCCCAGCACTGTCTACAGTCCCCATTGAGAAAGGCCTCGCGGGAGTTCGAGAATCCTCCACCCACCCCAAGCGTGCACCTAACCGACTGCGTGAAAAGAGTGGTCGCTTGCACCCAGAGTCGGGAAGAGGCCGAGCTGCGCCCGGGCGGGGCGGAAGGAAGGGCGGGGTGCGGCGGCGCGCGAAGTGCCCGGCGGCGCGGACGGCTCCGAAGGCTGTGGACCTTGCGGGCACCCGCTGCGTCTCTCCCGTCGGCAACTGGTTTAGACTGAGCCATTTCATGTAAAACCCACCAGCAGGGGAAGCACGCTAGGAACATAAGATTGAAACCGCAAGCATGATGAGATTTCCTAGAATAAAACGCCGATTACAGAACAAAAATGGGAGACACCCAAGCTTCCCCAAATTTACATTCCCTTGCGCCGGGGGAAGGCAGGGATGGGACCCAGGGGTTTGGAGCGGCGGGAAGGAGCCGCAACCCAGCAGGAGACAGGCCAAGGGGACAGGAGGGAGGGCCGGTGGGCCCTTGGCCGTGCGTTTCAGGTTGACCGAGGAGCGCCGGGCTGGTGGAGAATCAGGGAAACGAATGGTGTTTTTTCTTCCCGTAAGGGGGAACAAAATCAAGGTTTTTGTTGTTTACAAACAGTGGAGGTCACTGTAGTCACCCCCGTACGAAGTGACCTGGAAGACCGGACAGCCATCCTAAGCCAGGCAGGGTGTAGAGGCCAGCACAATTTTCCTTTGAAATTCTGCCTGCCACATACCCCCGCCAGGGATAAAGGATCGGGCACAATGTGTTATCACATGCATTCTTAGCCCAAAGATCTGTGTGCATCAGGGTTTAAAGCAAAGCTTTGCTGTGGGTAGGAGGAGGAGCCCAGGCTGCAGGCCAGCTGTGTCACTTGGCTAGGCGTGGCTCCTGGCAAGTCATCCAGCCTCTCCCAGGCCCCCTTTGGTCACCTCTGAAGGAGGAAGATGGCATCTGGGCTGTGCCACGGTGACCCCTTCCTGGGCACGCTGTGGCCGAAACGTGGCATTCTAGCCCTGGGCAGCTTCTGCCAGGGAAAGGTTTCCCCGGGCCCAGTGGGGTCTCCACAACGGAGCCCCTCCTGCTCAGATCACTTCAGAAAACCAGCACGCCGCCTCTCCCTCCTCTCCCGCTGCAGTGCAGGGGCTGTAGGAGGCAGAGCTGTGGAGAGAGCAGGCTCCACCCGGGCTCCACCTGATCTCCAGCACCCCAGTGCCAGGCTGGACCCCGCGACGCTTGCCACACTGTGAGTGGACTTCCTGCCAATTCAGAGAGTTTAGGTTAAATGGCTATCACTTGCACTTGGATGGACAAGGGAGCCTGAAACAATCCCTCACAGTCTGACCAGCTGAACAGTAGAAGCTAAGACAAAAACTAAGTGTTCGTAGAGTAAGGTGACTTTTTTTTTTTTATTGAGTTTCTGCAGACCATCTAAAATCCCAGGCAAGTTGGAATTTTTTTCTTCTTCTGGAAGCAGGTCCATATTCTCAAAGGGAGCCCTAACTCCCACCCTGGGCACTACTCAGGTAGAGGGTTATCCTGGCTTTTAGGGTTAGTGTCTTTTATTCTTCCGTCTCTGTCTCCTACAACCTTTCAGAAGCCAGCTCCTCTCAGAGCACCGATATTCACAGAATTCCCAGGTGCAGAAAATCCAAGGAGTCCCTGGCTAAGTGACAATGACGGTGACTGGCACAAGGAGCCAGAGGCCACTGCCCACCACCCTCACCTACAAATGAGACATTGTTGTGCTAAGCTGGTGCTCCAGCCACCCCAACACTCTCTCTCTCTCTCTCTCTCTCTCTCACTCACTGGGGCCCCTTTTCGATACTATGTCCTTGCCACTCTGGTTTCTATTTTAGTTACTTAATTTCTTTTTTCAGACACTTAGAGCGGTCAGTGAACACACTGGGCTTACCTCTACACTTAGTCATTTATCTAAGTTATCCTACATAAAATTACAAACGAAGCGAAGCGGAGGCGGGGATGAACCCATTAGGAAATAAAAGGGGACTGACCTGCTCCCCTCAAAACGTTCTCCTGTCAGAAAGAAAGTGGGAACCACGGCGAGCCCCTGCCCCAACCCAATCCAAACATCCCTTCCGGAAAAGAGCGACTTGTTTCTCTTTTCTCTTGGAAATGAGTGGTAAACTCAGTTCGGGTTGGCTGTGTTTTCTTAGCTGACTCTGGGCTACAATCAAGCCATTTTCGGACACATTCCCATGTAGGTACCAGCGGTGCTCTGGAGGAAGCTGTCGACGCCTGTTCAGCTAATTTAGGTTTTCTTTGTCTAATTACTGTGGAGCTTAGGGAAAAGGAGCCGGGCTCAGGGCAGTAAACTGACACTCGGGCTCTGTGGGTGGTATCCAGGCAGGGTCTGATGGAAAAAGCCTGCTTCCACTCAACTTCAGGTCACTGTCTGGGGCCAGCCCCAGCCCTGCACCCCCCACACGCCTCCCCCAGACCCACCGGCACACTCAACCCCTGTGCACTCGGGGATCCCCCCAGGGCTCCAGCCAGCCCCACAGGGACCTGCCTGCATTCTGTCGGTGGAAGCTCTTTGCCTGCCCTTGCAGACTCCTGCACAGTCCCCGCATCTCGCCCACCCCCGGGCCCCCCAGCACGCCCCCCACACCCACCCTTGCACCTGGGTCCTCTCTGGGTAGACACAGAGGTGCCTGCAGCTCGGCCTCCTATTTGGCCAGCTGGTCTCCAGGGCCTTCCCTCTGGCCTCCCCATCCACCCTGGTGCGGCCGGAGGCTCCCAGCCCCGTCCCTGGTCAGACCACACTTCCCTGCACGTGTAATCCAATAACCAACTGTCGACTCTCATTGCAAATGATTTCTCCCGGGGCACATCTCTCTTACTGAGCCAGGAACTGGCCACAACCAGGGCGGCGGATCAGGGCCAGAGCTGGCTTAGAGACAGCACTTTTCCTTTTTCTTTTTTGGGTCGGCCACGTTGACACCAAGCACGTAAACCTCAAGACAGCCCCAGAAGCCCTTCAGGATGGAGTAGAAATAAGGTTCTCTCTCTTATCTCAGGTCAGCCTTTTTTTTTTTTTTTTTTTTTGCATTCCCCCCCCCCCCAATGAAGTGCAAGCAAACGCAAACACGAGGCCTGTCAAACGCGGCCTGGGCTCCAAGTTCCGCAAAGGTCCACGGTCGCCCGGGGGCGCACGCAGCCTTGGGGCGCCCCAGCGCTAGCAACCGTCGCGGAGCGCGCAGGCCAGAGAGAGAGAGAGAGAGAGAGAGAGAGAGAGAGGGGAGAGGCAGGGAGGGAGGGTCGGCACGTTACCTTTGGGCGTCTGGCACCCCGGCGTGTGGCAGAGGGCCGCAGTGTCTAAACGCAGCTGACAGATGGTGTCAGTGCGGCCCTGGAAAGGCGGCTAAGGAGTCTCCGGGCTGAGGAGAGACCGCTCGGCCGGGGCCGCGCCGGCAGGAGGAAGGGGGGAGGGGAGGAGGGCGCCGGGGAAGGGGGAGGGGAGCAGGGGGGTGGGTCCGCTCCGCGGGGGGCGGGAAGCGGGGGCGAAAGAAGATTTGGTGAAGTCTTAGGTGGTCGAGTTTGGCTGGGGTTGGGGGAGGGGAGGGGAGGGGACGGGAGGGGGCGGGGGGTGGAACTCCGCAAAATGTGAGTCGGTGCGCGATGGCTTCGTCTGCAAACCGGCGCACGGGGGAAAGGGAAAGGAGGCCGAGGGAGGAAGTGAAGGAGCACGGGGACCCCGGAGAGCGAGCGCCGAGATAAGAGAGGGAGCCGGCCGCCAGGCTGGGAGGGGCGCGGGCGAGCGCCGCGGCGGAGGAGGGGGCAGGGCGGGCTGGGGGTGGAGGGAGGGAGCGCGGGCGGCCGGGGGAGGGCGCGGGAGGGAGGAAGTCCCAGAGACAGAGCGAGCCGCGCTCCTGCAGGAGACGTCGGGCGCGTCCCCCGGGTCCCGGCCGCGGTCCCAGCTCGCGGGCGCAGCCGCCCGGCTCCCGGCCGCTGGGGCTGCGCGGCCTGGGCGGCCGTTGCGCAAGGCAGGGGCCCGCGCGGCCCCGGGGAGGGATGTGCCGGGCGTTGCCTCCGGCCCGCCGCCGCCGCGGCCAGAAGCCCCAGAGGAGCTGAGCGGGGCGGACGCCGCCGAAGCGCTGGCCCGGAGCGGCCACGGCTGCAGCCCGGGCGGCGGGCTAGGGCGCTCGCCGGGCTTCTGGGCCGACCCCGCTCCGGCGCCTCCGCTCGCGGCCCGGGGCCCGCCCCCGCGGCTCGGCCTCGCTCCCGGGTCCCAGATGACCACCGAGGGCGGGCCGCCGCCACCCCCGCCGCGCCCGCCGCCGGCCCCGCTCCGCCGCGCGTGCAGCCCGGCCCCCGGCGCGCTGCAGGCCGCCTTGATGAGCGCGCCGGCCGCCGCCGCCCTGGAGACCGCCGCCACCTCCTCGTCGTCGTCCTCGTCCTCGTCCTCGTCGTCCTCCTCCTCCTCCTCCAACTCGGCCGGCGCCTCCTCGGCCGCCTGCAAGAGCTCGAGCGGCGGCGGCGGCGCGGGCGCGGGCAGCGGGGGCCCCAAGAAGGCGAGCTCGGGGCTGCGGCGGCCGGAGAAGCCGCCCTACTCGTACATCGCGCTCATCGTCATGGCCATCCAGAGCTCGCCCAGCAAGCGCCTGACGCTCAGCGAGATCTACCAGTTCCTGCAGGCGCGCTTCCCCTTCTTCCGCGGAGCCTACCAGGGCTGGAAGAACTCGGTGCGCCACAACCTCTCGCTCAACGAGTGCTTCATCAAGCTGCCCAAGGGCCTCGGGCGGCCCGGCAAGGGCCACTACTGGACCATCGACCCGGCCAGCGAGTTCATGTTCGAGGAGGGCTCGTTCCGCCGCCGGCCGCGCGGCTTCAGGCGGAAGTGCCAGGCGCTCAAGCCCATGTACCACCGTGTGGTCAGCGGCCTGGGCTTCGGGGCCTCGCTGCTGCCCCAGGGCTTCGACTTCCAGGCGCCCCCGTCGGCGCCGCTCGGCTGCCACGGCCAGGGCGGCTACGGCGGCCTCGACATGATGGCCACGGGCTACGACGCCGGCGCGGGCGCCCCGGGCCACGCGCACCCGCACCACCACCACCACCACCACGTCCCGCACATGTCGCCCAACCCGGGTTCCACCTACATGGCCAGCTGCCCCGTGCCCGCGGGTCCTGGGGCCGTCGGCGCGGCCGGGGGCGTCGGCGGCGGCGGGGGCAGCGGCGGCGGCGGAGACTACGGGCCGGACAGCAGCAGCAGCCCCGTGCCCTCGTCCCCGGCCATGGCGAGCGCCATCGAGTGCCACTCGCCCTACACGAGCCCTGCGGCGCACTGGAGCTCGCCCGGCGCCTCGCCTTACCTCAAGCAGCCGCCCGCCCTGACGCCCAGCGGCAACCCCGCGGGCGCCGCGGGCCTGCACGCCAGTATGTCGTCCTACTCGCTGGAGCAGAGCTACCTGCACCAGAACGCGCGCGAGGACCTGTCAGGTAACGCTGCGTGCCCCTGTCTCTGCCCGACGGGCCCCGGGGTGGAGGGCAGCGGGTGCCGGCGGGGCGGGCCTGCCGGGAGCGCAGAGTCGCCCGCGGGCGTCGGGGGTGAGGGCCCGACTTGGCTTTGAGGGAAGGCGTGTCTTGGCGCCACCTCGATCAGGGAGCTGTGTCTGGTTCCCCCTCGGCTTTGGCTTTTTTTTTTTTTTTTTTTTTTTTTGAAAAGTTGCCTTTGTGGTACTGCTGTCTAAGGGTGAAACACCGGGCGGTGCTGGCGTCTGGGATGTGGACTGGGGAGTCCCTCGCGGTGCCCACGCGGTGGGCCGAGAGGAGCTCGGGGGTGGCGTGGGGGGAGGCCCAGGGTCTTTCTCTGGAGGGCGCGGCCAGTGGACAGGGGTGCCCAGCTGGCTGCCAGCCCCCGCCCCTCGGGCCCTGCTGCGCCTCCCTGAGAGCTGTGCCTGCGCCCCGGCGGCCACCGGCGAGGCTGCTTCACATCGCGCTGGTCGGGGACCTGGATGTTTGGCGGGTTTATCCGGGAAGCAGTGAAGGTCCATCCTTGCAGGCCCCCCTGGCATCCCTAGGACCAGCGGGGCGGTGATAGCGAGGCCCACAAGGGCAGCAGACGCTCAGCGCCCATGGGCAGCGCCTCCCGTACCCATTCTGACTCCTCGGTGTGCCTGCCACAGCAGCATCGGGGCACAGAGGAAGCCCAGAAATGGGCAAAAGATGTCGGCCTCCCGGCCGGAGAAATTTCCCAAATAGGCCTTTTAAATGCGGGTCTCAGAGGTTACCTAAACAAAGTCTGGGTAGGACCACACGGGAGAGGATTTTAGCCTGACTTAACCCACTGAGAACAGAGACTTGTTCACTTTTATGGGAATTTCAACACGTAACCAATACAGACGACCTCCCCTCTTTTTTTTTTTTAATCCCCTCGGACTGGCTGTCAATCACACATCGCCCCCCCCCCCCAGCGCCCGCGGCCCCTCGCAGGCCCGCCCGCCCGCCGGCTCTGTTCCCGGCCCCATTCAACTTGAACCCGGAGTCCGAGGCTACGAAGCCGCGGCGAAACACTTTTCCAGCCAGAAGTTAACACAGCAGGCGGGCAAGAGACTCCCGCCCGGCCTACGGGGCCACCCTCGTGCGGTGCCTCACCCTGGGCGACACGACCCGTTGTCCTGAGAGGCTGGGACCCGCACTGCCCGCGCGGGAGCACACAGGAGGCCTGACGCTCGACCCGGACGCGCTGCCCCTTCCTCCCACCCCGCCCTCCCAGGCTGGACCTGGGGTCTCCCCGGCCGCCTGGAGGCAGGGGCTTCTGAGGGAGCCTACCGGGAGCGCCCGGGGCCCTTCGCTTGGTCAGGCGTGGTCCCCGCCACTGGACGGCGCGGGGCGATCGGGCAGGGCCGAGGACATCCCCCTGTCCCAGGACACAGCTCGGCACACGCGCGCACACATCCAGGCGGGCCGCGCCCGCCATCCCCCGAAACCCGTGACCCCGGGCAGCCTTGGGCGCAGGGAGGCCGCGGGCCGCGGGCCTCGCCAGGGCTGGGGGTGGCGGCGCGCCCTTCATTCCGCCGGGTCAGCCCTGCAAGGAGCCGCTCTGGCTTTTACCGTCTCGCCCAGCACATCAAAGCGCCGGCGGCTGCCCGGGTCGCGAGGCATGGGCGCTCCCCCCGCCCCGGGTCCCGCGGGCTTGTGGTGGTCTGGGAGCTGGCACCGCCAAGCGCCTTAACCCGGAGAGTGAACGCACCCTGTGCGCAGCGCCACGCACACAGCGGGGCGCATGAGCCGGCGGCGGCTTTCTTAGACTCACGTAGGCCGAGTCCCCCGCCACTGCGCAGCCCGGCAGCTCCGTGAGCGCCAGGGACCCGGCCGGGCCTGAGCCCCTCGCTGGTACAGTTTTCCTGCGCTGAAAGGCTTCATCCAGCCCGGCACGAATGTGCGGTGTGTGGTCCCCACCCTGTCTGGGTGACCAGAACAAAGACCCAGGCGAACAGGCCTCACCAGGCCTTGGTCCAAGAGATGCCCGGGCACCCCCACCGCCAGGCGAAGTGCGCCCAGGCGCCGCGAGGCGCAGTGAAAGCAAAAGCAAAACTGGGCGGCAGGTCGGCGCCTGAGCCCAGGACCCGTCTGGAGGGAGCGGGTACTGGGCCTTCTCCGTCCCCTGCCAGCCGCGGCTCCCTCGGGACGCCCGATGCTGCGAGTCTCCCGCGACTGGAGGGCGCGTCTCTCCTCCTTGCTGTCCTGGCTTCCCTGGGGGGATCTGTGGAGGGGAAGAGAGAGCTTCGTCAGCCTCCCCCGCCCCGTCGCCCCGCGCTGCGACTGTGTGCGGTACTTCTTTGTCACAAAGAATATTGCTCCGCTGCCCCTCGCCCTGAACTGCCGGGGAACGGCGCACGGCCAAGCGAGTGGGGCTCTGGGGCGCTTGGTGGCCCTGCACCCTGGGGCTCACCCTCGGCTGACAGTGGTGGCCCTCTGTCTAGGGGGCAGCTGGCTCTGCAGCCCTGTGTGCTCCAAACCAGCATCCCGGAGGGGAACGGAGAGTCCCAGAGCTGGGCTTGTCTTTGCCAGCAGTGCACGGAGAGTCGCCGAAACCCGCCGCCTCGGGGAACTGAGGGGCAGAATGTGGTGCCCAGGGCTCGGCTGGCGACAGGTTCTTTTCCTTTCCTCTTTCAGTGGGACTGCCTCGCTACCAGCCTCACTCAACTCCGGTGTGCGACAGAAAGGACTTCGTCCTCAATTTCAACGGCATTTCTTCCTTCCACCCCTCGGCCAGCGGGTCATACTATCACCACCACCACCAGAGCGTGTGCCAGGACATCAAGCCCTGCGTCATGTGAACAACCGGGGGCCGTGTGGTGGCCCCCACCCCCACCCCTCCTCTCCTCTCTCCTCTGCAGCCAGGGGCGGACGGGAACGGCGAGGACTCGCCCTTGCAGTAAGTAGCCCGAAGCCGCAGCCAGAGTGCCCAGGAGAGCCTGGGCCGCTGACACTTGCCTTACTCTTGCAAGGGGTCCAGGCTTGGCCAGGTGACACCGCAGGCTCCCTGAGGAGAGAGCAGGGGGACTTAGGAGCTGTGTCACACGGAAACGTTGCACGCTGGGGCCAGGAGACAAGGTGTGCGTGTGCGTGTGTTTCTCTTTGTCTCTGGAAACTTGTGTGCTTTTCAAAAAGGCCGTGCTAAGCACAGGAGTTGGAGAAAAATCCGCACGTTGCTGGCCAGCTGAGACGGGGAGCTCGGTTTCACCTAGACACTACTACGTTAGGAGACAGGTGCCAAAGACAGCGATCGGGAGCTCGCTCGGCAGCCACGCGTGGAGCTGGAGAAGTGGTTTCGGTCTCGCGACAAGATGACGTTTTTACAAGGCTGTTTTTACACCCTGTTTTAGAGATATTTTTATGATCTTCGTCTATACTCTCACTTCGCTTGTATTTTCAAAGGAGGATATATTTACACGTATGTATACTTTTACAGTTTGCCAAAAATATAATTTTGATGTAAAATTTTTTTTCAATAAAATGTATATAACAAATAGTTGTGTTAGGGACCCGGTTCCTCCCGCGGGCACCCGTGCTCCTCCCCCAGCCCCCGGTGCAATTCTACACTGTCCTCCCTCCCCCACCGGCTGTGTAGTTCACTTGGTGTGGGGCCTGTGTCTTGAAAAACACAGGCCAGGTCGGACGGTGGCCTTCCCTGGGCGAGAAAGGAGAAAGAGCAAGAGCGGTGCCTCTGCTTTCTTGCTGTGCGCCACCCTTGCTTTTTCTGGTCAAACAAAAACCAGAAGGTAAAAGGGACTGTAGAAGAAACCCTGGCAAGAAAGAGCAGCGAGGGTCGCACTTAAGGAAACTTGGTGCCCTCTTTGGCTTTTGTTCCACAGCCCAAAGACAGCTGGGCCCTTGTCTGTCTCCTCGCTCACCCCGGGGGGGGGGGGGTGACAAACATAGGGGCAGAAAGCCACCAGGGAGCAGGCCCTGCGTCCCCGTCCCCGCTGTAGGAGGCAGCTGGGTCCCGGCCCTCGACCCTTCCAAGAGAGGAAGGCGCTAAGCACCAGGCCCTGGGCACTCCGCAAGCTTCAGGGCTGCCCCGATTTCTGGGAGAGGAGCAGCAGCTGGGGGTTCCCCACCAGGTGCTCTGTGGCTGCGGTGAGGCCCGCCTACCCCTCCCCAGGCCTCCTGCACCCCTCCCCTGTTCTCTCCTTTTTTCTCCAGCAGATCTGGCCGGTTCTGGGGGGGATGCCCCCTTCTTCCTCTCTTGCTAGGTTCCCATTCCCCACTCTTGACTGTGACAGAGCTGATGAGAGAGAGAGAGAGAGAGAGAGAGAGAGAGAACAGGTCGGCGAGGCAGGACACTGCTCTGTGCCATGAAACCAGTGGGTCTGAGCGGGCACACACATGTCCCTCAGCCACTGTCAGCTTTGCTCCACACTCAGGGCTGCCTTGTTGTTTTTGCTTTCCTGAATGGGGGAAAATAAAAAAACCCTCACCTCCAGTTCTCAGCCCTAGAAGGTCTTCCTCACGATCAATCCATCACTCGGCTCTGGATGCCACCCAGGAGACAGCTCCCGCGTGGGGTGTTTGCAACATCTCCCAAGCGAGACCATCACAAATCTCAACCCTCGTCCTAATCCTTGTTTCCTTCCTAGAGTTTCCAAGACGAAGCAGCGATTTAAACGTTTATTTGGTCTCCCTATTATCATATTTGCTGTTCAACAGGGCCGCTTCTTTTTTTCTTCTTCTTCCCCCTTTTTTTTTTTTTTTTTGTTCTTTTATACCGAGCTACTCGGGGCCTGCTATAAATTACGAAGTCAGTTTCAGAGTTTGCTCCGACCACAGTGCTGTGTTTACATTCCTTCCGAGGCAGCCGGCATGGTCGTAATTTATATCCTAAACACTTGAACGTAACTTGTTTATACAGAGAATGACAGGGCCTCGAAGACAAAAACTCGGCCTCTGTCCGACCGGCCGCATTGGGAGGGCCAGCGCGCCCCCTGCTGGCTCAGGGGGGGCTTGCGCACGGGGATTCGGAGTTTCTGGAAGAATGGCTGAAAACCTGACAAACGACCCATTCTGTGAGTGCCTTGCAGACAGACGCCTTCTGCCTGTAGGGAGTACTTTCGCTTGCTTTCTACGGGACTCTCCTTGCGATTCCTATCTCGTCCTGGAGTTGGATCCAGGAGCACTGCCAGGCCCGACCACGTGTCATCGGTGCCCAAGCCCTCATTGGCATCCTCTGTGCTTCCTGTCTAGAGTTGGCCCACAAACAAGTCGTTGTTTGGTTTCCTTCTCTCCTGTCTCCCCTTCAGGCACACGCGTGCACACACACACGCATCTTTGTGCTGTTGCTGTTGACGTCATGCAGGTCCTTGCTCTGTGTGTTGCCCACGTGTACAATGCGTTCTAAATCAAGCCCAGCAATCCTTTCGTGGTGAAAAGGCATGAGCTAACCCAAAGAGCGTTAATGCCTCCACTGTTTTGTTTTCGGTTGTGTGTGGGAAGCGTAGAGTTTCTGCTCGTTGGCAGAATAAAGTGACGTATAAGAAGCCACTGGACTGTTTGGTGGAAGAATTATTTTCTGCTTGTCCTTTTAGTTAGAGCTGTTTAGAGAAGGTAGGAACCGGGAAGCCCTGAGCTTCTCCCAGGTGCTGGCCACCGTAGTTGTCTTGTTAAAGCCCCGTCTGGTCCTCCGTCAGTGCCCCTGTCATCTGTGGGGATTCTGTTCCTGTTCACGCATCTGAACCGGGGGTTGTGACCTTCAGAGGTTTGAGCCACATCTTCTGATTTGGGTTTGTTTCTTGCATTTCCCCAAAACTGCTGGTGAGAACTGTGCGCCTGACACTGCGCACGTAGGAGCAGCGAGGTCTGCAGTCCAAGGCAGTGGCTGTCCTGAGACTTGGGGGTGCACCGGAACCCCTGGAGGGCTGCTGGCCCTCACACTGGCTGCCTGCAGCCCCAGTTCTGACTCCTGTTCAGTTCCCAGGTGGTGCTCAGGCTGCTGATAGGCAGCTGCTGTGAGGGGTTTCCTTGCAGGTTCAGAAGAGGGGTGTCCAGGCTAGCCCGCTCGTTAGGCACAGGTCCGAGAAGGTTTGGGGAAAGAGTTTGTGCACCCAGATGCCCCTGTCCTTGATTACTGGCCCCTGGAAAAATGCAGCACCCAGTTCAGAACCCTGGGCCAGGAAGTTGGATCTCCCGGTTCCTGTTCAAAAACAGCAGACCTCTTGTTTCATTGCAGTGTTGCAGAGGAGTCAGGTGGGCTCACTGAAACCCACCTGCCTGGGGACAGCAGGTCCAGAGTTCTCCGGCTGGCTGGCTCAGCAGGGGGTTATCAGACCTTCAGGAAAGAGAGGGGTCAGGATGTTGGGCATACAATAGCCTAGGTCCCAGGAGGCAGGGGCCAGAGAGACCCTCAGAGACAGAGGGGGGAGATGGAGAGGGAAGAGACACAGAGAGGGACAGGAAGCAAGTCGGAGAGAGAGGGGAGAAAGAAAGAGGTGAGTAGGAGGCCGGTGCCGCGGCTCAATAGGCTAATCCTCCGCCTTGCGGCGCCGGCACACCGGGTTCTAGTCCCAGTCGGGGCACCGGATTCTGTCCCAGTTGCCCCTCTTCCAGGCCAGCTCTCTGCTGTGGCCCGGGAGTGCAGTGGAGGATGGCCCAAGTGCTTGGGCCCTGTACCCGCATGGGAGACCAGGAGAAGCACCTGGCTCCTGCCTTCAGATAGGCGCGGTGCGCCGGCCGCAGCGCGCCGGCCGTGGCGGCTATTGGAAGGTGAACCAACAGCCAAAGGAAGACCTTTTTCTCTGTCTCTCTCTCTCACTGTCCACTCTGCCTGTCCAAAAAAAAAAAAAAAAAAAGGTGAGTAGGAAGAAGGAGGGGGAGAGGAGGGAGAGAAAAAAGAGGTGGATGGACAGGTGGGGGAAAGAGACAGGGAGTGAGGGAGGGAAAAGGCAGGGGGGAGAGGAGGCAGGAGAGAACTGGAGAGAGGAGAGGGCTGGGCCGCAGGGAGCAGCGGCCCTGGGGGCCGGACGCCTGCCCTCTGGGGCCACCGCGGTCTCCCGGGTCTCCAGTGCCCACATCTTGGCCAAGGGCCCGAGTGCTCCTGTTTTGCTTGGCTCCGGCTTGAAGTGGGGGGAGGCAGTGGCTTCTCTCGCTGTGCGTGCCCGAATTGCCTGAAGCCTGGAGAATGCAGCGGGAATCCTTGCGCCTCGCATTTGACCTCGAAAAGCTGAACTTCGCAGGCACAGGGGTGGGGGATGCCTGTCTGGGCACCAGGGATGAGCTGCTGGGTGCCCCTGAGTGCAGAGAGCGGCTCCCTCCCCCAGGGAAAATCTCTCTCTGTAGCTTCCTGGATGCCTAATTACTGTGCCTCGTGGCAATGCATTGAAAACAGGCACTGGCTTACTTAGGATGGAAATGTATTTTAATATATTTTATCAGGACGGAAGTACATTTGACTAACCCTGCCTCTGTGAAACACTATCTTAGCAAGCAAAAACAGCGCCCATGTAGACATGGGGCCAGCGGGGCCCCGGCACACGGATATCAAGATCCTTGGGCGGAAGAATGAAAGGGCGGGAAGTTCTTTTGGAGTTCAGAGCGCCCGAGTCCACCCACAGGGACCCCGCAGGCAGGCACACAGCTCTGCCTTTCCCGGGGGTCCCGTGTGACATGGATCCCTGGTGTCCTGCCAGCTCTCCCTGCCTGAGGGTAGTCAGGGGGGAAGAGAGGAACGCGGAGGAGCAGCAGGGCCCTGGTGCCCCCTGGAAGGGCTCCATGCTCTCCTGCAGCCGGCCTTGGCCTCCTGGAGCACCCTGTCTCACGCCCCGGGAGCCTGGGCCGCAGCTGGGCACATGGCTTGGCACCACCTCCCAGCCTCCCAAGCCGCCTGTGCTTGGGGCGAGGCCGCCTTGGAGTGCGGGGAGAGGGGCAAGACCTGCTTCCCGTCTCTCCTGGTGGCCGCTGGGTGCCGCCCCTCCCTTTCCCTCCTCGCCGGGCACCGGGCAGCCTGGATCCAGGGCTCTGCCAGCCTGGCCGCCGTCCTGCGGGCACGGGATCTTCTCCTAGAGCGGAATTGCTTCCCTGAGTTGGAATGCGAGGTTCCCAGGCCACGTCTGGGGGTGGGAATAGGGACTCCAGGGACAGAGAGTCTGCTAGGAGGTGCTCACTGCGGAGCGCGCGGTCCCTGGAGGGCTCAGAGCTGGCTCCCAGGCCTTGTGAGTGCTGCCCAAGCAGGTGGCTTTGAGAGCACACAGAGGCTGTGGCCAGCGGTGCCCTGTGCCCCAGCTGCGGGGGGAGTGGGTGCGCCTGGGGTGAGCACCGCCAGTGCCCCAGAGTGGTTCCTTGCTGACACTTCCCAGCCCTCCCTGGGGGACAGCAGGTACTGATGAGGATATGTATCACACAGACACACACACATAGAGCCATGCGTGTGTAGACATGTAGACACAGACACACATGTAGACACAGACACACATGCACACACATACAGACACATAGACATATAGACACACACGCACACACATATAGCCATGCATGTGTAGACATATAGACACAAACACACATGCACACACACAGACACATAGACATATAGACACACATGCCATGTGTGTGTAGACATGTAGACACAGACACACATGTAGACACAGACACACGTGCACACACATACAGACACATAGACATATAGACACACATGCACACACACATAGCCATGCATGTATAGACATATAGACACAGACACACATGCACACACACAGACACACTCATAGAGGCATGCATGTGTAGACATATAGACACAGACACACATGTAGACACAGACACACATGCACACACACATACAGACACATAGACATATAGACACACACGCACACACATATAGCCATGCATGTGTAGACATATAGACACAAACAACATGCACACACACAGACACATAGACATATAGACACACAGACTCACATATGGACACACACATGCACACATATAGACACACACATATAGACAGAGACATACATGCACATAGACATAGAGACATATAGACACGCACACACAGACACACATATAGACACAGACACACATGTGCACACAAAGGCATACACATACACACACACTCAGAGAGACATAGACATCCAAACATGCACATATATAGGCACCAGACACGTGTAGACACAAACACTGACAGACACACACAGACATGCAAACACACAATGGACACACACATGCACACATGGGCATATACAGACACGGGGACACAGACACACAGATACACTCACACACACAGATGTGCACACACACACCCCGTCTGTGCACTGCTGGCTCTGGCTCCCAGCATCGTGGGGGTATGCCACACCCGCCACCTTTCTCAGTCTCCACCTGGACCACGGCACCTTCCATGGTCTCCCCCCAATAGCAGGACTTCCCCCACCTGCCACTCTAATCCAGAAACAGGAAAAAAAATAACCTGACGCTTTTAAATTAAAATCTTCCTAAGACCACGCCAGAGGCCACAGGCTGGAGTCAGGGTGCAGGAAGCACAGTGTCTCCCAGACTCCGACGGGGCACAGGCCTGTTTCCCTCACAGTCGGTGGAGAGGGCCTTTGGCTCTGTGTAGTGGCCAGGAGGGGGCGTGGCTCAGCCTGTGAACACAGGAGGCCCCCTCCCCCAGCCCACCTTGAGAGCAGGTCCAGGTCCTAGGAGGACCCACACCGGTGTGGCCAGGAGGGGCGTCCTCCCTCCTGATGTAATCTCAACCCCAGCGCACACTCACGATGCTCCAGCCCCCTGTCTTCCCTGGGAGAGGGCTCGGCTGCCGAGCAAGGAGGCCCAAACAAGCCACTCCAGGCTGTAGGGACAGACCCGGCTTCTGCCGGCTCCCTGGGAGAGGGCTCCTGGACAGTGTCCTGGGCCATCTCAGGGGGCCGCTCCCATGTCAGCCCCTCGAGTCCGCATCAGCTGGCCGCCCAGGCACCGCCGTGAAGCTGAGCAGTCAGAGTGCAGTGCGATCCCAGCCTTGCCTGACGGCATCACTTCCTGTCTGTGCCTTGGTTTCCCAAACTGGGCCACGAGGTGGCTGACATCAACCTTCCCCGCTCAGGAGCTGAGGCTACGAAGCGGCTGGTGCCTGGCCTGACGTGGTGGGTGGTCCCACTCCCCTCCCCCGCCCAGTTCAGTAGGCGCGCTCACTGGAGACCTACATGGAGTCTTCAGTAAATGCCGGCGTGGCCACCGTGTGCGGCTGGCGGGGCTGAGGCTTGGGAAAGGTGTCCGCTGCTGTAAGGAACAGCAGAGCCCCCCAGTCTGGTGACTGCAGCGGCAGGGCCCACGTCCCCGTTCTCCGGGGTCTGCACTCAAGGAGGTGTCCCACGCCCCTCTCTGCGGCGTCTCCCCTCGAGACCTCATCTCACCCTGGTTACGTCCGCGAAGGTGCTCTCTCCAAATAGGTCGCTGCAGGCCAGTACTCCGTCTTTTAGGGGCGGGGAAGGAGAATGCAGAGCACTGGTCAACCCGTAACAGGTCTAAACCGAGCTCCTGGCTGGCCAGAAACACACTTGACCGGCGAGGTTGCCAGCCCAGACCTTCGGCCCTGCGGGACTCGCTGGTGTCTCCTCTGTCCTTGACAATGAGCAGCTGGAAGCTAGGTCTGAATCCAAGGAGCGCACATCTTCCCTTTGTGAACTGGGGAAGAGCTAGGGCCGCAAAGAAAAAGCGCTCTCTGTCCTGGTCTCACCCATGCACAGGCTCTCTGCTGGCCAGTGTGCCCCAACTTGTTCACTATCACACAGCCGCTTCCAGGGATGGTGAGAGCACCGAGCCAACTGCATCAGACTCCACACACTGGAACTGAGCCCCCCCGGGGGGCCACCTGGGCAGAGGCTTTCCACGGCAGCCACCACACTCAGCCTGGCTGTGCGGCTTGTGGGGAGACGTGTGTCCGCGCATCTCATGACTAGCCCCAGCCCTGGCCCCAGCCCCCACCCTCTTTCCACACCTGGCAGTGTGTGTGGCACCCAGGACCTCTCCCCTTGCCTTTCTCCTAAGGCCTCAGGAAAGAACAAGAGTCCCCAGGCCATGCCGCCATCAGCTTTGCCCCAGGTGGGAGGCAGCCACACCCAGGTCCCAGCCTGCGCCGCCAGGGAGCCTGGTGAGTGGGTGGGAGCTTGCTCTGAGCAGAGCCCAGCCACGGGTGGCTCTGGCCCAGCGAGAGCTGGCAGGGCTGTCCCAGCCGAGGGCTGGCCTGGCACAGGGGACCCTGTGTGAACAGCAAGCTCAGCGTCATGTGGGGAAGAGGAGGATGGGCCCACGCATCAGAACACAGAGGCAGAGCCCACTCCCACAGGGCGGGGTGGGGGTGGGGGTGCACCCCACTGGGACACTGAAACCGCCGCCTGGGTCCCAGGGGGAGACAACAGGTGCCGGGCCCCATGGAGAAGGGGGACAGGGCTGCCACTAGGTAGGATGCAGTGTCCTGCAGTCAGCCTCCATACCCGAATGTTCCAGGCCTGTGGGTTCAACCACGGAGGACTGGGGGAAAGCGCACCTGTCTGGAACACCTGCCAACTCTGGCTTGCCCTCATTCCTCCACACACGGTGCAGCAGCTGTTGCAGGTTTCAGGAAGCCCAGCAGGTGCCAGGTGCCAGTCGCCCAGAGAGCACCCACAAGCTCCCGTGCAAACACAGCCCTGCTCTCTTCCAGGGACTTGAGCATCCGAGGACGTGGGTTTTGCTGGGATGGGGTGGTGTGGGGAGGGTCCTGGAACCAGTGCCCCTGGAACAGCCCTCCCCGCCCCAGGCACTCTGGAGTGCGTTCTGATTTCTCCTGCAGGATGCTGTGCCCCATAGCAGGGGCTGAGTCATTGCGGGATTTTAATTTGGAAAACAAGATGACAAAAGAAAGGAAGAAACCACAATTCTATTAAAATGATCTGCAGAACAAGGCCATGCTTGCAACTTTCCTTTTTCTTCCCCAAATGCGGTACTGACACCACACCAGGCTCCTCATTTTCCCAGCAGGATCTAGCCGCACGCAACAAACAAGAGGCGACTTTGGGATTGGGGGCTGGGGGTGGGGTGGCTGGTCGGATCCAGGACTTTTATTTCTGTTACCATCAAAGCCTCGATCAAATGCTTGGGGGCAGGAGAGACTCCAAAGAGCCTTTTGAAGGCAGATGAGGGTCCAGAAATACAAAGAAAAACTCACCTAAATGCAAGCATTTTAGGTGAGTTTAAAACAAAACAAAAACCATGGACTCCTCAAGGTCATCCAGGGGTGTTTTTTGGACCCGGAGGAGGGGGAGGGGTCAGGACCACCCGGGGCAGAGCTGAGCAGAGCCACAGGGCTGAGCAGCTGGGCACTTTACTTTCCCGTCCTCCGAGCCGGCTGCCCTGTCCCCGCCTCGCTGGATATTTTCAAATCCGGCCCGAAGCAGATGCTGGGGCCACAGGAGAAGAACCCTTCAGGGTGTCTTGTTTGGTTTGGAAATATTTAAATGTCTGCAGCATTTCCTCCAGAGAGGAGAAGCCAGCGCCTGCAGGAGAGAGCCCGGGGCTCTGGCCACGGCCCTGCGGGGGTCCCGGGCTCCTTGGGGGCCACCTCCCTGGAACCGGATCCCCATCCCTGCGTTCCCACCCTCCCCACGGTGAGAAATTCAGGATGAGCCCAGGCTCTGGGTACAGCATGTGTGCATTCAAGCGACTCCACCAAAGCACTTGGTTCAACCCAGGTAGCAATTGTCCGAGATCACACACACACACACACACACACACACAATACAAAAACAAAAACCAAAAACTCGGCTCCCGGAAAAGTGGCCAGCACGTTATTAACCTCAGAGGCCAGACACATGTTTTCCATCGATGGCTTTAAACACCACACATGAACACAGCCCTTTAGAGCGAGGAGCGTGTAATTAAGACATGATCTCTGCTCTGTGAGATGAGGCAGCAAATGGCTACTGAGATTAATTAAATTCTCCAGCCTCCCCAGGGCACGTGGGCACCCCAGAGGCTGTGGGAACCCCTCGTGCTTGCTCTCAGGCGGCCAGATCCGGCCCCGCTTTGCAACACACCAGTGTGGACGCCTAGCCCTCCTGCGGGCTGGGGTCCCGCACTCCTGATCCTGGTGGGGTCTCAGATCTCTCCCTGAGCCAACGCCCACCCAGGAGCTGGCCACTCTGACTCCAGGAGCACGGGAAGGCAGGATCTGATGCTGATTAGCTGAACGGCCTGGGCTTTGCTCAGTCAAAATCCTGACGGGGCCGGGGCGTGCGGTCGGAGGAGATTTGATTGTGTAAACACAGGGCTCACTGTCCAAGCTTCCCGCATCAGGCACAAGCCCCTGTTTGGGGAGACAAGCCACACGCGGTTATTTCATGTTGTCGGACGCTCTCTGAGCCCAGCCCTCAACAGGCTGACAAACAGACCTGTCCGTGGGAGGGGCAAACGCAGCAGTTTTGCACGTGTCTGTGCAGAGTTGGCAGGGGCCTAGGCCAGTCACACAAGGCTGTCTTACCAGAGGACAGGACCTTACACCCTGCTGTTCCAGTCTCATCACAAAGCGAACTTCCTTTCTCCCCCTCCCCTCCCCCTCCCTCTCCTTCTACCCCTCCTCCCCCTTCTCCTCCTCCTGCTTTTAAAGATTTATCTATTTGAAAGACAGAATTCGAGAGCGAGCACCAGCTTCCATCCCCTGGTTCACTCCCCAAATGGCTGCAATGACCAGGGCTGGGCCAGGCCAAAGCTGGGAGCCAGGAGCTTCCTCCGGGTCTCCAACCAGCTCCCCTGTGAGATCTCCGTGAAGCAGGTGCCAGCTTAACCCATCCCCCAAAACTAACTTTCGGAAACAACGCTGCCCGAAGAAGGAGGAGCAAATGAGATTCTGTGCTTAGTGCACCCACCAGCCCACCAGAGAGCCACGTTCTTGGAAAGGATTTTCATCACACAGTCACCCCCTCGGATTCGGACAGGTGCATGAGCCTGAAGTTGACACAGGGGAGTCACAGAGCGCGACCGCGGGTCACATCCGCCAAGGGCGTCCCCTAGGCGTGAGCTCGCGTCCGATGGACTTCAGGTCACGCCTCACTCTCAGCTCCGGCCACAAGGCTGTCTCTGCGCTCAGCCCTGTCCGCCCTGTGGAGTTCTTAGCTCTGCCTCTCCCAGGCTGATTCTCTCCTTCACCCCAGTGCCTCCCTGTGCTAAACCAACCTCTGCCAGCTGCTGCCACCGCTCACGTTGTTCTCCTCGTCTCAGAAAACTTCTGCAGCAGCTTTAGTGTTTGTTATTTTGTGCTTTTAATTTTGTTTCAAATTTTTCAAATTTTATAATTTTTAATATTTTGCCACGTTCACTTCAAATGTACACATGGTATACGTGCACATATATACTGTTTTTCTTGAAATCTGAGCTACAGTCCAGAGTGAGGGAGTCATTTCGTGACAATGATTGTGACGTGGGGAGGGCGTGTACCTTTCATTCACGGGATATGATTCAGTGAAGCGACCTTTATAACTAACACCAAGTGAGATGGCAGCCACGTAATTGTTACACTCTCTCTACCTAGTAGCTATCAACTCCCTCCACCCATTAAGCATTAATATGGATGTTTGTCTTTCTGGGTCTGACTTATTTCACTTACCATAATGAAATGACAATGTCAGAATTTCATTTTTTATGACTGAGAAATATTTCATCATTAGATATATATATATGCACACACACACACTACATTTTCTTTATCCAATCATCAGTTGATGGACAATTGGGTAATTTTATTCTATTTTACTTATTTTTAAAAATATTTATTTATTTATTTATTGTTTGAAAGTCAGAGTTACAGAGAGGGAGAGAGAGAGAGAGAGAGAGAGAGATCTTCCATCCACTGGTTCACTCCCCAATGGCCACAACAGCCAAGGCTGAGCCAGGCTGAAGCCAGGAGCCAGGAGCTTCTTCCAGGTCTCCCACATGGATACGGAGGCTCAAGCACTTGGACCATCTCCTACTGCTTTCCCAGGCTATTAGCAGGGTACAGATAGGAAGTGGAGCAGCTGGGATCCAAACCTGCACCCATATGGGATGCCAGCACCGCAGAAGGCAGATTAATTTTCTGTGCCATACACCAGCCTCAATTTTACCCTTTGCAAATGACTACTTGCACGTTGTAGATATGCACAAATGAGTCTTACAAAAGTTTGTGGGAAGATAGAATCAAAAGGTAAGTTTAGTGTAGCGCTAAAGAATTTTGAAATTCATGCATCGTATCTTTCATAATATGCATTTTCACGACCATTGTGGAAGACCTCTCATATATGATTTTTAAATCTTTATTTGTTTTTATTTATTTGAGAGGCAGAGAGACAGATGTAGAGAGGGCTCCAAGATGCCAAGTCACGCTCCAAATGCCCACACACCAGGCTGAGGCTGGGGCCAGGAACTCAATCCAGAGCCCTCACACGGTGACAGGGACTCAACTACTGTGCCTTCCATCCCTGCTCCCTCCCAGGATGTGCACGCACAGGAAGCTGGAACCAGCAGCCGAGCTACGCTCTGACCCCAGCACAGATACAGATACACTCGGATACGGAATGCAGGCAGCAGAGCCGGGAAGTCAAACCCTGCCCAAATTTCAACTGCTTGCACCGAAATAAGTTCATCTTTTCATCCCATTTTCCCATGAATTTTTTGAAGTCCTCTTGTACAGCGTGAACCCAAAGCTCCCCTCCCTCCCTCCATCGTCCCCTCCCTCACAGAAGCAAACTGCCTTCTCTTGTGTGTGAGTCCTCCTGAGAGAGTCTATGCACACAAGCAGATTTGTGTACCTGAACTGAGCGTTTTAATGACAACTTGGTTGCGCACAAACAACCAAGCATGATTCCCCCAGCTTTCCACTTGGTCATTTTTTTTCTGTTCTCATGCACTTTCAGATACATCCTTAAGGTTTTGCCAAGAGTGAGCTGGGAGTTCTCTTAGCAGCACACGCAGGGCCTTTTCGTGTGTAGAAATGGGTAGCATTTTACTCTGCCTAAGACTGTCACTCAAACAAGATTCCAAAGCCGGAAGACAGAAGAGCAGGAAGCAGAGAGCCTCCAACAGCCCCAGGAGACCCTGCAGTCCACGGCAGACCGGGAAGGCAGCTCTGCTTCTGGAAAGCTGGGCTGGCCCCTGGACATTGGAGGGGAAGCACAAGGACATTCGCAGCCTGGTGTGTTTCTCCCTCCAGGGCGGGGGGCTGCCTGCCGCGCAGTCCCAGCGGCCGTGTCCCTGCGGCAGATGGCAGTGCGCTGTGGGAGGGAACCCTCAAGTCATCCGCCTTGGAGCTTCAAACACGAGCTTGTGGCTTTGGGTTTTCTTAGCAAGAATCAGAAAAATAAATACACTTTATTTATATGCAGATGCAGAAACCATCGGACTGCAGTATGAAATGGCAGTTTCTAGAGCGGGTGGGGAGTGGAACAAGCGTTGTCTCTGTGCCCAGCGTCTGGAGCTGTCTCACCACGGTCCTCCTCGGACCATTCAGACGGGCTGGGGCAGCACTCCTCATTCTACCCTTTTAGAAAAGAACAAACCAGCCCACCCAGAGTACAGGAGAGCAGAGCTCCAGGTCTGCTTTCCCTGGAAACCGAGGAACCAGGGCCCCGGGGGAGCTGACCCTGGCAGTGGCAGCTGTCTCACCTGAGGCAACTCTTGTTTGTCTGCAAGTAGATCCTGGCCCTGGAGAACCCACACTTCTCCGATAGGATAGCCTGTACTTATGTATTCAAAAGGCAGAGCTGGAGAGGGAGAGGGAGGGAAGTGGAGTGGGGGAGGGGGAGAGGGAGAAGGAGGGAAGGGGAGAAGGAGGGGGAGAGGGAGAGAGAGAGAGAGATCCTCTGCTCACTGGTTCACTCCCCCAAATGGCCACAACAGCTAAGATGGGGCCAGATTGGAGCCAGGATCCCGGAACTCCGTCTGGGTCTCCCGTGTGGGTGGCAGGGGCTCGAGCACTTGGGCCAGCATCTGCTGTCTCCCAGGTGCGTTAGCAGGGAGCCAGACTGGAAGCAGAGGAGGGACTCATTCTCAGGCACTCTGATAATGGGACGTGGGCGTCCCACGTGACAGCGCAGTTCACTGTGCCACAATGCCAACACTTTTTAAAGGTGTTATAAGTCTTAAAGGAGAGCACGCCTCTTGTATCACCCGATGACATCGCCTGTGTCTTGTGGTGAAAGTTGTGTTCCTGTTAGCTTTGTCCTTGGAGATTTTACCGCCCAAATACACGTGCAGTTTTGCTTTCCATGGTTTCAGGTATCCGTGTCCAAACATGTTGGACATTTTGAATGGAATATTCTAGAAAAACACAAAGTACTGCTCACAGGAGCACACGACACACGTTTTAGATTGTGTTCTCCTCTGAGCAGTATAATGAAAACTCACACCACTTGGCTCTTCCACCCAGGATGTGAATCACTTCTTCGTCCAGTGTGTCCACAGTGTCCACACTAACCACCCATCCATTCGTGCTTTAGTAGTAGTCTCAGTTGCTGACAGTTTTGTTGCAACATGTTGTTGTCACTGCTGTAGCTTATTGTTATTATTGATTTCTTGCCTACCTAGTTTGCAAAGGTATAATAGGTATGAATGTACAGAGAAAGCAGCACTCAGTACTATCCTTGGTTTCAGGCATCCTGTGGGCGGGGAGAGGCCATGAAATGCGTTTCCTGCAGGTTGCAGGGGGTCCATTTTTTTCCCTCAATAGCATCTACCTAAAGAACAGCTCCTTGTCTGGCCACACACGTATACAACCTGGTGAAGGAGAGGCTCACCTGAAAACAGACTCCAGCTGTCAGCAAGAGGAACAGTGGGGCGCACAGGCCTCGGGGGTCTTGTGCAGGGACTGTATTGCCGAAGAGACGCCGAAAGCTTAAAGGGAGGCTCCAGATGCAGCGACAGTGGACACACTGTTCCCTGCGTCCCCCGGCCCGGACTCACTGTGGGTTTTAACCACACTTCTCCAGGGCAGCCGGTTCATCATTCCACCTCTGTCTTAGCCACCGATGCAGCTCCAGAGTGGGCACTCCAGAGGGCCCACAGTGGTGCCCTCCTGCACCTGGAGAGAGAGGAGAGGCCTGTCCAGGGCTGCTTCCCAGGGCACGCACCTCTGGCAACCCAGGACCCAACTACCTCAAGGGGCTGACACAGACACTGCCTGGAACGCCTCTGGTGACTAAATCAGTCACTCCCGTTCTCCTCCTCTTAGAGTTGCATTCTAGAATGTTCCCCAGCTCTGATCGTGTGGCTATGCACAGGTCTTGGAACTGATGACTTATGCTGCTTTTGATTTCATTGTCATGAAAACGTTTTGAAACAGCATCAATACAAGTGAGGAAGGAGAAAGCAGAGGCCCGCTAATCTCAGACTCCCAGGAGCAAGCAGGGGGCCGTGAGCCTGCAAAACTTGAGGCACACCTGTAGGAAGCCCCACTCAACACCTGCCGGTGTGGACAAGTAGGTATGTGAATTTTCCAGAAATCCAGATTCTTATGGAAAAATCTCCCGGCCTCTAAATATTGGCTCATATTTTTTTAAGCAAAGTGCCAACTAAATAAAACACATCTGCAGGCCCCCAGTGTGAACTCTTTGTGTGTAATTTTGGCTCCAATAAGGTGAGCAGAAGAAACTGGTGCACGTCTGCGTGTCTTGGGCTTGCAGTTGTCAGAGCATAAGCAAAGGAACAGTCTCAGCAGAGTAATGGGTGCAAGGTCTTCCCGTTGTTGAAGGGGAGTCAGAACAATAAGGCAGATAAAGGAAGATGTCGGTGAAACAAATCTCCTTATTGCACATTTTTAAAGATTTATTTATGTATTTGAAACAAGAGTTAGATAGAGAGAGGGGGAAAGGCAGAGAGAGGAGAGGCAGAGAGAGAGAGAGAGGTCTTCCATCCATTGGTTCACTCCCCAGATGGCCGCAACAGCCAGAGCTGCGCCGATCCAAAGCCAGGAGCCAGGAGCTTCTTCTGGGTCTCCCACGCAGGTGCAGGGGCCAAGCACTTGGGCCATCTTCTACTGCTTTCCCAGGCCACAGCAGAGAGCTGGATTGGAAGTGGAGCAGCCGGGACTTGAACTGGCGCCCATATGGGATGCTGTCACTACAGGCAGTGGTTTTACCCGCTACACCACAGCGCTGGCCCCCTTATTACACATTTTTTACCCAGAGAAGATGTCTCCATGTACCACATTTGCACGCATGTGATTACAAACTCATCTTCAACAGGAGCAGCTGCTGGCGATGTAATCGCAAGATGGAGAAGGTTCCTGGACGAGCGATGACGTCACTAGGCTGTCATAGTGCCAGGCCTCCTGCTGCCAGTGCAAATGGGAGGACACCTTTGAAGGATATCAAACTGTTAAGAATAACCCACAAAGCCCCTTTCAATGCCCAAGTCACAGGTCTGAAGGTAGAGCCCAGGTCACACAGCCACTTTAACAAAGAGCTTGCCTTTTGCAGTAGGAGAGTGAGGTTGGCCATTGGGGCACCCATGGCAGAGGGAATCTGCCCTAAGTTGGAGTTCTATGTGGATTGCTTATGGCTCCAGTTCACTCAGGTGCTGAAGTTTACCTGTTCATAACTCTTAGAGCGTCTTCCACGTCCAAAATCCTGGAACTACAGAGATGAACAAAGCAGGTGCAGCCCCTCTCTCCCAGAGTGTGTGGTCTGGGGGAGTGGAATGGAACAAGCACAAGCAGCCAATGACCGAGAGGACTGTGGAAAAGTGACAGGGGCAGCGACAGTGGCACGCAGCCCACAGCAATGCCCGTGGGCCTGGTCTGCAGGAGCGAGCAGGAGAACAAAGGGGAAAATGCACGGAGACCACCAACCACGGGAGCTGTGATGTGTGCCCCAAGCACAACCCAGGACGTCTGTCTGAAGCTGTGAAAACCATAGCCGGCTTTTAGAGAGAGCACCTCAGAAGTATAAAGGGGAAAGTACCATCTCGCATAGACGCTATTGTGTCTTTTTGAAGAGTTATTTACTTATTTGGAAAGTAGGTTGCACAGAGAGAGAAACTTACATCCGTTGGGTCACTCCCCAAGTGACCGTGACACTTGGGGACTGGCTAGCCGAGGCCAGGAGGCCAGAACTCCACCCAGGTTTCTCATGTGGGTGGCAGGGGCCGGAGCACCGGGGCCACCTTCTGCTGCTTTCCCAGGGAGCTGGACTGGAAGTAGAGCTGTCAGAACTTGAACTGGTGTTCACATGGGATGCTGGCATTAAAGGCAGCAGCTCAACCTGCTGTGCCAACGCCAGCCCCTGGATGCTGTTATGAAAACAAGCTACACTATTTGAAAGTGGTAACTCGGGGCCGGCGCTGTGGTGTAGCGGGTAAAGCTGCTGCCTGCAGTACCAGCATCCCGTATGGGTGCCAGTTTGAGTCCCGGCTGCTCCATTTCCTAGCCAGCTCCCTGCTGTGGCCTGGAAAGCAGTAGAAGACGGCCCAAGTGCTTGGGCCCCTGCATCCGTGTGGGAGACCTGGAAGAAGCTCCTGGCTTTGGATCGACGCAGCTCTGGCTGTTGCGGCCATCTGGGGAGTGAACCAGTGGATGGAAGGCCTCTCTCTCTCTCTCTCTCTGCCTCTCCTTCTCTCTTTATGTAACTCTGATTTCAAATTAATAAATAAAAGAAAGCGATAACTCACTGCCACCTTGAGACAGACAAGACCCCAACCAGATGACAACAGGGACCCTCACTGTTTGCAGTGATGGCCGATAGGCTGAGGGTGAGAAGGCAGTGACCGAGGCTTGTGGCGCTGGCTCTGGCCAATGGTGCTCTATAGAGGACTGCTGGTCCTAAGGAGGCCTCGGGGTCACCCCCACCCTCGGCCGGCAGGCCAGCCTCCCGGAGGATATATGAAGTACCTGCTGAGCTCATCATCTATCAGCACCACAGTGACCTGCTGCTGATGACGCAGGGGAAGGAACCCTTCAAGAATTCCCAGATGGATTCATTTTGGTTTCCTGCAGGGCACGCTTTGAGTTAGGGATGGTGGATGCGACCTATCAGGTGTCAGACCGGAAGTCTCCAGGCATGGGAAGCGCCGAGCGGAGAAGTTCTTTCTGTGATCCCCTCCATCTTCTCCATGAATGGAGGCGAGAATTAGGCTGTGCGGTTTTCACAGGCTACACCGATCTTACACAAGAATCTGGCTGTTTCCTCCCTGGGCTGTTTCATTGCCAATCACAATACGATCCTAGCACAGCTGCCAGAAGCACGCAGATCCTGCCGCGTGCTGCTCCATCTCCGTGCTCGGCCGGGGCAGGCTGTCGCAGCAGCTGACCCCCGTGGACGCCCACAGCGTCTACAGGACGCGAGCCACCCTGTGAGGCCATCCGGGGTGGCTTCTCTGGTGGCAAAAACACAGGTGCAAAAGCCCAAAAGGCTTGGCTGTCCCTGAGCCCTCATAAAATGGGGACACGAGGCTGTAGAATCCTAACCGAGATTATTTGGGTCAAATGCTTCCAACGCTACCTAAACGCACAGTATATGCCCAGGAAACTTAACCGTGACAATCACCTCCTACCCAGCATCCGCTGGCGACTGTTCACTTCTCTGTGGATTTCCTACCAGTTAAGAGACTGGATCAGGTCAACTCAAAATGTTTTCCGAGCTCTGGAACTCTATAAAGAGAAGACGAGAGCTTGTCCCAAGGGCTTTCCTAACAGACACTTCCTTGGGAACTATGAAGACCCAACTCCCTGAAGGATGCCAAGCTTTGGAGTGAAACAGGCAGAGTTGATTCCAACCACCTTACCGGACGGCGTACTCATCGGCCAATTTTCTATCGCTATAATGAAATCCCTGGGGCAGGCTCCCTTTATGAAGAAAATCATTCAGGTGCTGCAGGTGCACAGTCTTCGGTCGGGGGCCCCCAGTGGTTTGGCCTCCAGTGGTGCTGTTCTTGCCAACCGTGCCCCCGGTTGGCCCAGAGTAGTCACATGACAAAAGGCCGAGGACACACATGTCTGTCGGCATCTCTATGTGGTCACTGTTTTTATGAAGCCACCAGGGGCTCCACCCCAACTTCTGAATCCAATCTAACACCTCTGAAGACCTCACCTCTGAACACCACAACTGGGTTAAATTGCTAGCCTCTTAAAAAAAAAGAGAGAAAGTTTATATATTTATTCAAAAGGCAGAGTTACAGAGAGAGAGAGAGAGATTTTCCATCCACTGTTCACTGCCCAAATGGCTGCAATGGCCAGGACTGGGCCAGGCTGAAGCCAGGAGCCAGGAGCTTCATCCGAGTCTCCCACATGGGTGCAGGGGCCCGAGCACTTGGGCCGTCCTCCACTGCTTTCCCAGGTACATTAGCAGGGAGTTGGCTCAGAAGTGGAGCAGCTTGGACTCAAACCAGCACTTTATGAGATGCCAGTGTCACAGGAGGCAGCTTAACCCACTGGGCCACGACACCAGCCCCTAATTGCCACCCACTTCTTACCATTAACCTCTAACTTTAGGAACTGAACCCCTGCACAAGCTCAGGAGGACAAATCTTCAAAGCGCGGGACCACCTCCAGACTAGTGTTGGATCCTGAAGTATCTTGGCCAGATCAGGTCTCAGAAAACATCTACGGGTTCTGCGTTCATAATTCACGATGTGTCGCGTTCACACAGGAGATCCTTCCATCTTTATAGTAGCTTCCCCATCAAACACTCTCACGCACTCGGTTCTGCGGCAGGAGCTCACAGACATTTCTAAAACCCTTTCTGATCGCTCTGTCAGGTAGATTTTCACAGACAAGGAAGCAAGGCTCAGAAAGGGCAAGCAGGCTGCCCTGGGACACACAGCAGTTACCTGATGCTACATATCGTAGCCTGGAATTGAGCCCAAGGCAGGGAAGCTCCAAAGCTTCTCTCTTTCCCCGGTGCCCCCGCCTCCAGTGTCTGTGGAGGAACTCGCGTTAGCGTGCACAGAACAGCAACACGCTGATGGCTCCTACGGGCGGCTCCCAGGCAGCAGGTGCAAGGGTGCCCAGTCACAGAGAGGCAGCCGGCGGTCAGCTGGGGCACGCAGCCCCTGAGACAGCGATCCCCTTAGTGGCACACAGCGGAGGCCCAGGATGCTGACTGCGCAATGAAGGAACCCGCTCTCAAATTTCTGCCCCCCTCCCCGCCCCGTGGCTTCTCAAGACTGGAAAAGCCCAGGCTGCCAGGATCATGCACCACCAAAGAGCAGAGCGAGCCCGAGGCCCTGGAGGGGACCACCCGGCGCGGGCTAACCAGGCTCAGCCTTCCCAGCACCACGGACACAGGGTGCGCCCAGACGAGCGCGTCACCACCGTGACGGGCCTCCCAAGCCTGCCCTGGGAGCGGCAGCCCGAGGCGACCACACGAGTGGGGCGAGTGGCATCCGCGCACTCTGTGCCCACGCGGGAGGGAGACCTCCCCCAGGCCCGAGGCACGGGGTGCCTGCTTCTTTCACAGTCCAGCTTTGCTTCCAAAATGCTCAGCCCCTCTCCCTCCCTGCTCCCGGCCCAGGCCACCGTCTGGCCCGTCTGCAAACACCTCAGTGGCCCCACTTCTGTAGCTGGCACGCTTTCCACCCCCAAGGGAGCTGGCTAGCACTGAGCTCACAGGTGAATTGAACGAGGGTGTGCATCAGTCTGTGGCCCCAGCGCGAGCGGGCACGGGACTGTGGGCCCCGTGCAAGCGTCTCTGGGCAAGGTAGACAGAAACACACAGCTAAAGCGTAAAAACAGGACAACTCAAGACCAAAGCAAGGCCGAGGCTTGGCCCGGAGCTTCGGTGAGCTGGCTGAAGGCTGAGCACCAGCAGCAGGTGGGGGTGGGGTCTGGGGCGGGGGTTTGGGCCGCCAAAGGTTTGCTTTGCAGAAAGAGAGTCTTTGACCCAGTCTCCGCCCCTTTTTGTCCCGCCCGGTCCTGGGGACAGAGCCCTGTTGCTGCAGCTGGGGGTGTGCACAGGGGTTCCTGCTCCTGGTCATTCCTCCCTTCACGGACGCTTCCTGGGTCCCCTCCACCGGCCCCTGCTCTGCTCATCCCCTGCCCGGGCGTTGTTCTCTCATAATCAAGGACAACGCCTCTCTGGCACCAGCAGGAAGCTGGCTCTGAGCAGCTGGGACCCCCACGGGTGCCCACCTGGGATGCTGGCATTGCAGGAGGCAGCTTAACCGCCTGCACCACACTGGCCCCTGCGTCCACCGTTTAATATGGTGCAGGGCAGAAGCCCAGCTTCATTCTGTTCACCGCTTGATTACAAGATGACTATATTCCCTCATCAAAGTGCCTTGGCACTGGCTACAAAAATAAGGGCTGATTTTGGAACTCTCCACTCTGCTCCACTGAGCTACTGTCTGTCCTTATGCCAGTGCCATACTGCTTTGATCATCGTAACCATGAGACATGTTTTGCAATCGGGAAGTCTGAATCTTGCAACTTTGCTTTTTCTTTTTCAAAAATATTTGGCTATCCTGAATCTGTTCTCGCATTTCTACTTGAATTTTAGGATCGACTTTATAGAATAACAAAGCCAGCTGGGGTTTTTCTAGGGGTTGCATTGCATTGAGTCTACAGATCAACTTGGGGGACATTGCACCTCAGCAACACTAGGTCTTCTTTTTTTTTTTTTAATTTGACAGGTAGAGTCATAGACAGGGAGAGAGAGAGGGAGAGAGGGAGAGAGAAAGGGAGAGAGAGAAAGGTCTTCCCTCCGTTGCTTCACCCCCCAAATGGCCTCCACGGCTGGTGGGCTGTGCTGATCCGAAGCCAGGAGCCAGGTGCTTCCTCCTGGTCTCCCATGCGGGTGCAGGGCCCAAGCACTTGGGCCATCCTCCACTGCCCTCCCAGGCCACAGCAGAGAGCTGGACTGGAAGAGGAGCAGCCGGGACTAGAACCCGGCGCCCATATGGTGGAGGATTAACCAAGGTGAGCCACGGTGCAGGCCCCAGCAACACTAGGTCTTCTTACCACCAACGTGGGATGCCTTTCCTTTGATTTCCCTCTTCGACGAGGCATTTCCCACCAACGTCTTGTAGTTTTCAGAGTAAACTCACTGCCCTTCTTTCATTAAATTTATTCCTAGGCGTTTTACTCTTTGATACTCGTGTCCCAAGAAACAGTCTTACTCATCTCATTTCAGATTAACTGCTGTATAGAAATACAGCTGAACTCTGCATCCTGACCCATCCCCTGTACTGTTGCTGGAATTCCCACTTTCCGCAGGTCTTCCCTCTTCCCCAGATTATGCCAGACACTGCCACAAAGTGAGCAAAGGCAAAATCCCCGCACTCATGGTGATGGCCAAGTGGCGCGAGCCCGAGCCAGGGGGAAAGAGACAAAGAAGGGCAGCAGTGAGAGGCCAGGTGCTGGCAAGCCAGGGGAAGTGAGGCAGGGGAAAGACGCGGGGCAGAGGGGGGCGTGGGCTCCGGCGGGACCCAGGCAGGCGTCTCGGACCAGGAGGCTTCAGGACAGGGAGCAGCCTGGAGAGGACCATGCTGCGGAGAGCAGCCAGCACGCTGCCTGCAGCTGGCCACGGGGCGGGGCGGGCGCCATGTGCTGGCACGAGGAGGGCAGGAGAGCCGGGGTGAGGGGGGGGAGGGAGGCCCAGGGGGCTGCGGGTCCCGAATTCTGAGGCTGTAACAAAACGCCCACGGCTCGGTGACAGCTAGAGAAGAGGCTGAAAGCCCGAGGTGGGGTAGCCCCAGCTGTTCAGCCCCTGACTGCGTGGACGGCATCTCGGGGTGGGGTGGGGGGACTCCCATCCACAGATTCACTCCTCAAATGCCTGCAATGGCCAGAGCCAGCCTGAGCCGAAGCCAGGAGCTGAGACCGTCTGCACCTGGGTGGCAGGGGGCCAACTACATGAGCCAGCACCTGCTACCTCCGGGGGAGGCACCTGCTACCACCAGCAGGAAGCTGGACTCAGGAGACAATTCAGCCCAGGCGCCCCTGGGTGGAACGGCAGCATCCCAGCCCATGGGCCCACATGCAAGTGTCTCTGGGAACTATGACAACTGGTCCCAAGGGGACTAGCCGGGGTCCCCACGAGATGACATTAACCTCCTCCCAGGGCAGCACCCCGCCCACGGCCCACGCCAAGCCCCACCTTGGAGACCAGGCTTCCACCACATGAGCTTTGGGCAGCACACAAACTTTGGGGCAGCACGCTGAAACCCTGTCCAAGCCGCAGCAGGGCCTGAGGCAGGCCCCCCACGCCTTGGGGATCAGGACAGGAGCTGCACCTTTTACCTACACCAGAGTTTGCTCCCACACAGGTGGGTGAGTCACTTGCTATGCAACAGCAAAACCACGTGGCTACCCCTGGGCTTCCTGGGGAGGCCACGCTCAGCTGGTAGCTCGGCCTGGGGCAGGCTGAAGGGCGTCCGTCCTCACTTGCCACTCGGTTTATCTACGCTGGGGATTCCTCCGGCTGGCATCCAGGAGGGATGACGGGAGTGCAGAGCCCCTGGAGGCTCCGGCTTTGAAACCGGCCCTGGCCACCGGCCACAGCCGGCAGAGGCAAGACCCGGGAGGCGGACGATTGCGAAACACCAGGGCGGCAGGCTGGGGGTGGCGCCGGCTGGAGGCTGCGGACCGCCGCCCGCCCAGAGCTCGCTGGGTCAGCCCGCGGCTCAGCGCAGTGCAGATGTGGCCGTGAGACCGGACGTCCCGCCGCCCCGCTGCCTGGAGTCCAGTGACAGTCGCACAGCCTCCTGAGGCTGAGCTTTGCCCAGGTCCTTTTCCTCTGCCCTCGGCGGCTCGAGACGCCCTCCGGCTTGGGACTCCACAGAGACTCAGGGCTTCTCTAAACCCACCCTTTGCTTCTGAGGTTTGGACAGCTCGCGTTTTGCTGTCTCTTCCCCATCCCGAGCGCGGTGGCCTAAGTCGTGCTGCGGAAGTGATTCTGAATGTTTGGGTTGGAGGACGGGAGGAATCCTCGCTGCGCAGACAGACATCAGGGCTGTGGTTTCTGGAAGCTTCTCCAAGCCTCCCTACGGGACTCTGCAGAGGAAAACAGAGGTGGTGCCTGCACTGCCACCCAGTGGTGGTGCCGTTGGGTAGCAGGATTCAGGTTCCAAGGGTACCCTCCGAAGCTGACTGTGGAAATCAGGTTCCAATTTCCATTGCATTTTCACTTAGAGGCAGATTCCAGAGCCCTGGAATCTGACCCTCACTGTGCCTCAAGGTTCACATCTGCGAAGTGGGCGGATAACAGCACCTGCCTCCGGGGCAGCTGCACATTTTAAGGACACGTCAGAGCCTCGGCACGCCCAGTGCACAGAGTGTGAGACATTGCTCCTTTTTGTTCTTGCTTTTAGATTTTTTTTAAGGATTTATTTATTTATTCGAAAGGCAGAGTTACAGAGGCAGAGAGAGAGAGAGAGGTCTTCCATCTGCTGGTTCACTCCCTAAATGGCCACAATGGCCACAGCTGTGCCCATCCAAAGCCAGGAGCCAGGAGCCTCCTCCAGGTCTCCCACGCAAGTGCAGGGACCCAAGGACTTGGGCCATCTTCTACTGCTTTCCCAGGCTATAGCAGAGAGATCGGAAGTAGAGCAGCCGGGACTTGAACCAGCGCCCATACGGGATCCTGGCACTGCAGGCGGAGGCTTTACCTGCCAGGAGCCAGGAGCTTCTTCTGGGTCTCCCATGTGGGTGCAGGGGCGCAAGCATTTTTGAAAACTCAGTTTTAATTGTCAATGAATCATTGTTGGGACTGTGTTGTCTTCCAAAATGCAGCTATCAGGCTAGTTTTCCTCTGCTGGGCCAGGCCGTTAGCTCTACAAGGTTGTGAAGTGCAACTGAGGCCTTCCACACAGGAACCGGCAGTTCCCGTGTTCCCATCAGCCGGCTGCACCCTGGGGGGCGCACCACGGGAAGCATCTGTCTGATGCTGTTGTTGGATTTTTATCTGTCTCCTACATGTCTACGAAATAAATACGTCTGGGCCTGGCGCTGTGGCACAGCAGGTTAAGCTGCTGTCTGCAATGCTGGCATCCCACATGGGCACCTGCTCTTGCCCCGGCTGCTCCACGTCCAATCCAGCTCCCCGCTAATGCTCCCGGGAAAGGAGTGGAAGACGGCCCAAGTGCTTGAGCCCCTGTACTCACGTGGGAGACCTGGATGGAGTTCCAGGCTCCTGGCTTTGGCCTGGTCCGGCCCCACCATTGTGGGCATTTGGGGCATGAACCAGCAGATGGAAGACTCTCTCTCTCTCTCTGCAAGTCTGCCTTTCAAATTTATAAAATTATAAAATCAATCTTCATTAAATACATATGTGCCTCTGCGGGAACTGGCTCAAATCACTTGCACCAATTGCTGCCAACGTCTGCCAGAGCCAGGGGTGAGAGTGGCCTTGCCTGCCCTGGTCTCAGTGTGTGTGAGGCTGCCAGTCGTCGGTGACAGTCTATCCGAAGATGGGCTCACTGTTCACAGAGCAGGGAGGGACATGTCAGATGCCACAGGCCCCCGCCTGCCCCGGTTCCCTCTCTGCAGCCGCAGCTTCCTGCAGCCGGGCCTGGGCTCTCACAGGCAGAGGGCTGTCCCCAAGGATGGCCCCTCTGCTGAGCTCGGCTGCTGGCTCCAGCTCTCGCAGAAGCTGTCCCACCCAGGACCCTCCCAGAAACCATCAAGGTCCGGCAGACAAGAGGACCCATACCCTCCTTTCCCCTCGGAATGACACAGCCCAGGGAGAGAAGAGTTGACCCACGTGTTCCCAGAGCAGAAGCAGCTACAGGGACCTGGTGCTCAGCTGGAACGCAGCACCAGCTGCCCTCGGGGGTCCGTCCGTCGGCAGGGACTCTGCGCGCGCCATCGCTTGGTATTGCCACCCGGCTTTCTCTGGGTGGAAGCTCAGAGAGCTCAGGCAAATCTAAAATCGCCCGGCCAGAATTCCAAAGTCTTCATGCATCTTGCAAAAGTCCCTGAAGACAACTTGGGGAAAGCAGCTCACAGATGCAATGGAGAGGGAAGAGACCCCTAGGGAAAATGTTCCTCCTTGGTGTCCATCTGCTGAATGCAGGAAGTGCTTCCCAACGAGGCTGAGCCACGGCCTGCTCATCCCGACCCCAGCACCGCCAGCGAGCAGCCCGCAGCCCGCGAAGTTCCCCGAGACACCGCTCTCTATGTCACACGGCACAGAGAAGGCTGACTGTAAATGGCGCCACCACCGCTTCAGAGAGCTGGTTGCGGTTCCGGTCCTGGCTGATCTACTTCAGATCCAGCATCCTGCTAACGCGCCTGGGAGACAGCAGACGATGGCTTCACTGCTTGGGTTCCTGCCGCCCATGTGGGGGGCCTGGATGGAGCTCCTGGCTCTTGGCTTTGGGCTGGCCCAGCCCTGACTGCTTGCAGGCATTTGGGGAGTGCACCAACAGATGGAGGATTCTCTCTCTGTGTCTCTCTCTGCCTTTCCAGTAAGTAAATACTCCTTAAAGAATGAAAGGCTCTGCCTTGGGGCTTTTGAAACCAGGGACTTAGCCCTCTGTCTCCATGAACAAGATCAGCAGAGTTTGTGACTTACTGTTACCTGTGGTCTCCCTCGATGCTGTCTCTGAGAGCTCATATAAGGGGACTTTGGAAAGTTTGTAGCAAAACAAAAATGAAAGGTAACACGCAACTCCCACGACGTTTTGAAGACCTCAGGTGTAGAGAACCCGCGGCCGGGAGACCTCTGGGTGTGCCGACTGTGCCCGGGCAGACGCAGGAAGCTGGGCCAAGCCAGGCCTCATCCGAGCGACATTCACTCCTGGCTCCCAGGAGCCAGGTGAGGGGACATCAGGAATAGTTTTTAATGAAATATTTGGCCACACTTTAAAAAATTTATTTAATTGGAAGTCAGAGTTCCAGAGAGAGAGAGGGAGAAACAGAGAGAGGGAGGTCTTCCATCCGCTGGTTCACTCCTCCAAGCAGCTGCAACAGCCAGCGCTGGGCCGGCCGAGGCCAGGAGCCAGGAGCTTCTCCCTGGTCTCCCACGTGGGTGAGGGACCCAAACAGCTGGAACATCTTGTGTTTATGTGTGTGTGTCTCTGTGTATGTGTGTGTTTGTATGTGTCCCTATGTGTGTTTGTGTATGTATGTGCGTGTGTGTGTGTCTCTGTGTACGTGTGTTCCAGGAGTCAGAGCCAGGAATCTGACCGAGGTTCTCAGAATGGGACCCCCGTGTCTCAACTGGTGGCCGAACGCCCACTCCAGCTTCCTGGTGCCAGGTAGGATGGGTTCCACCAGCATCACCACAGAGAGGTCTCTGTGATGTCACCTTGGCTATGACATCACTGGGTAGGTTGGGTTCCACCAACATCACCACAGAGAGGTCTCTGTGATGTCACGTTGGCTATGACATCACTAGGTAGGATGGGTTCCACCAGTGTCACCACAGAGTTCTCTGTGATGTCACCTTGGCTATGACATCACTAGGTAGGTTGGGTTCCACCAGCGTCACCACAGAGAGTTCTCTGTGATGTCACCTTGGCTATGACATCACTAGGCAGTGGGAACTTAGCTTCCCTGTGATCTCATGGAGCCACCTGCTGTATACGGGACTGTTGTCAGCTGAAACCTCACCGCGCGGCACTCGACTGTGGACCCATACAGAGGAATATTACCCAGCCTTAAAGAAGAAGGAAATTCTGGTCCATGCTACAGCAGGGATGACCTTGGGCCAATCACGAAAGGGCAAACCCTGTACTTGGATGACTCCACGTCTGTGAGGTGGGTAGGGCAGTCGGTAGAACGGGCAGGTGTTTGGCACAGTGGCCAAGTCGCTGAAGACACCTTTGTCTCAAGCTTGGCTGGAATAACAACTCCGTTGCCCCCCCCCCCAGTCCCCTGCGGATGTGCAGCCTTGGAAGGGGGCGGACGATGGCTCAGGTAACTGGGTCCCTGCCGCTCACCTGAGAGACCTGGGTGGAGTTCTGGGCTCCTGGCTTCAGCCTGGCCCAGGCTTGGCTGTTGCAGTCAATTGGGAAATGAGCCAGAAGATGGAAGATTAGTATCTCTCTCTCCCCCCGCCACCCTTTCTCTCTCTCTCTGGCTGTCTCTCCCCCCTTCCCTATCCCACCACCTTTCAAATAAAATGAAAGCAAATAAAAATTATTTAAAAAAGTAGAGAGGCTGGCGCTGTGGCGTAGTAGGCTAAGCCTCAGCCTGCAATGCTGGTATCATACAGGGGTGCTGGTTCAAGTCCTGGCTGCTCCACTTCTGATCCAGCTCTCTGCTAATTGTCTGGGAAAGCAGTGGAGGATGGCCCAAGTCCTTGGGCCCCTGCACCCACGGGGAGCACCCAGAAGAAGCTGCTGGCTCCTGGCTTCAGATCGCGCGGCTCCGGCCGTTGCGGCCTTTTGGGAAGTGAACCAGCGGATGGATGAACTTTCCTGTCTATAACTCTAGCTCTCGGATATTTAAGGGAAAGAAAAGGAAGCAGAATGGTGGGCAGGGGCGGGGTGTGTGGAGGAATGGGAGTCCGAGGTTAAGGGCACAGAGCCGCTGCTTGGGGTTCTAGAACGTTCTGCAGATGGACGGTGGTGACGGCTGTGCCAGTGTGGGAAGGCCCTTAGGCCACTGAGCTGGCACCTAAGGATGGTCACAATGGCTGGTTCTGTGTGAAGTGTGTTCCATGGACAGACGGAAGGAAGAAAGACGAGGGAGGGAGGGAGAACAGAGAGGCTGTGCGCAGCACCTGCCACTCCCCTGGAGGCCCCGGGGTGGAGGCCCGGCCTGCTGTGACATCAGGAGCGGCTCCTCGGCCCCTTCCCAGCCCCCACAATACGCAAGGGCTAGCCTCAGAAGGTGGCGGGACCCAGGCAGCCACAGAAGGTGGCGGGACACCCACAGCTTGATGGGAGGGAAGGCATGCGAGGTGGACACCAGGAGAGGCCAGCAGCCGGCTCGGAAGGCAAAGCGGCAGGGACAGAGGCAGCTGCCTGATGTTAGGATCTGGGACGGCCTGGGTCGGGGGAGGTCTCCCTCTCCCTCCCTCTCCCTCTCCCTCCCTCTCCCTCTCCCTCCCTCTCCCTCTCCCTCCCTCTCCCTCCCTCTCCTTCCCTCTCTCTCCCTCTCTATCCCTCCCTCTCTCTCCCTCTCTTTCCCTCTCTCTATCCATCTCTCTCTCTCCCTCCCTCTCTCTCCCTCTCTCTCCCTCTCCCTCCCTCTCCCTCTTTCCCTCTCTCTCTCCATCTCTCTCTCCATCTCTCTCCCTCTCCCTCCCTCTCCCTCCCTCTCTTTCCCTCTCTCTCCATCTCTCTCTCTCCCTCTCTTTTCCTCTCTCTCCCTCTCTTTCCCTCCCTTTCCCTCTCTCTCCATCTCTCTCCCTCCCTCTCTCTCCCCTTCTCTCCCTCTCCCTCCCTCTCCCTCCCTCTCTCTCCCTTTCTCTCTCCATCTCTCCCTCTCCCTCCCTCTCTCCCTCTCCCTCCTTCTCCCTCTCTTTCCCTCTCTTTTCCTCTCTCTCTCCCTCTCCCTCCCTCTCCCTCTTTCCCTCTCTCTCCCTCCCTCTCCCTCCCTCTCTTTCCCTCTCTCTCCATCTCTCTCTCTCCCTCTCTTTTCCTCTCTCTCTCCCTCTCCCTCCCTCTCTCTCCCTTTCTCTCTCCATCTCTCTCCCTCCCTCTCTCTCCCCCTCTCTCCCTCTCCCTCCCTCTCTCTCCCTCTCTCTCCCTTTCTCTCTCCATCTCTCTCTCTCCCTCTCCCTCCCTCTCTCCCTCTCCCTCCTTCTCCCTCTCTTTCCCTCTCTCTCTCTCTCCCCCTCCTTCCCCCTCCCTCTCTCTCTCCCTCTATCTCCCTCTCCCTCTCTTTCCCTCTCTCTCTCTCCCTCTCCCTCTCCTTCTCTCCTCTGTGTTAAACTTGTTTTTTCAGCGTTTATCAACAGGTGACATTGTGCACTGTGAAGCGGGAAGTGGGACTCCGGGCTCCACAGCACCGTCGGGTGCCAGAGTCCAGGGTTCTTAGGAGGAAGAAGTTCTCGTTCGCGGCACGACATCGCCACCTCGTGGACGAGGCGTGCGTGGTGCAAAGTTCTCTTGAACCTGGCCGTCCTAGGGGCTCTCTGCTGTGGCTGTGCTGTTTCCCTCCTCACCGTGGATGTCCAGTGTTTTCAGAGGGAGTCCGTAGGAAAGGCCATTCCGTCTGTGCCCCCTGCCCCTGCCCCGCTTTCTCCTCCACGCTGAGGCCACGTGGCGTCCGAGTCCCTGCTTACCTCTGCAGCGGGATCCGGACCAGTGCAGTGCAGGACCTGGCGGCCGCTTCCCCTCCGGAGCTCGCTCCAATACGTGCACGATCCTCCCCCAGCGCCCACAGAGGCTGCGCCCCTGCGGGCCCTGGGGCCACCTTGGTCTTGTGCCTTCTTGCAGCACCTGAGGCAGCCCCTCCACCCCTCCTCGCTGTCCCCCTGGACCCCCTCTCCTGGTTTCCCCCCACCCCACTCCTCCTTGTCCAGGATCTCATGTTCCCAACCCCCAGGTACTGGCGGGCATCCAGGGCAGGCTTCTCCTCCAGCCTCTGCAGCCGGGAACTGCAGGTCTCCCCGGCTCCTGCCTTTAAACACTCTACACGCTAAGGGCCTCTGGAGTGACTCCCCGCGCTCGGAACCCTCGCTCAGCCGCCTCCGGGCAGCTCCCATCCTCCATCTAATAGACAAATGTAGCACAGCCAGGACTCAACCTCTGGTCCCCGCCTCCATGCCCCCACACCCCCACAGGAGCACAGCGACCCCGCACCCCTGCCTGCCCGGGCTGCCGTCCGAGTCCACTTTGTCACTCACCGCATCCAGTGCAGTGCGTCTGTCTTCTGCCTCCATCTCCGGCAGAGCTCCAGGTCCCAGCACACACCTCCCTCACACCCGCCCACCGCCCTGGCCCCAGACACCTAAACCCTTCTCGCCTGGGAGCTCCTCCAGTCTCCCAGCCTGCTGGCTGCTGGCGGCAGTAGGATCATCTACTGCTCCTGCTCCCAGCTCTCCAGGGACCTCCCTTCTCCCTCCGGGAAACCCAGAGTCCTCCAGAGCTGCTGGCAGAGCAGGCACAGCCGGGGGTGCTGGAAAGTGCACAGCGTTTGGAGCCGAGAGATGGGTGTGCGTCCTAGATCCAGCCTTTGTTAGTTAAGTTTCCTGAGACACACTATCAGACAGCAGCAGGACCCAGGAAGCAGCAGGCTAACTAACTGATTTCATTAACGTTGAAAACTTCTGCCCAAAAATCACTGCGGCGACACTGGCACTGTGGCAGCAGGGGCAATGCTGGGTATGCAGGTTCGAATCCCAGCTGCTCCTCTTCTGATCCAGCTCCCTGCTAATGCACCTGGGAACGCAGCAGAGGGTGGCCCAAGTGCTTGTGTCCCTGCACCCGCGTGGGAGACCCAGATGCAGTTCCAGGCTTCTAGCTTCAGCCTGGCCAGCCCTGGCCGTTGCAGCCATTCAAGGAGTGAACCAGTATGTAGATCTCTCTGTTTCTCCCTCCCCCCTTTCGCTCTGCCTTTCA